>NC_042979.1:35418279-35473279 GCF_901001165.1 Salmo trutta
AACCTAGGTGGGGGTTTTATTGGGAAGAGCAGAAAAGGGCCTGTCCCATGACGCCAGACCATAACTGTGCTCATGGGCGGTCCTCTGATTTAGTTCAACTCCAAAGGGAATTGGAGTTTACTTCATTAAACAGTCGAAAATCACAAATAGCTTCATCCTTACTCATTCATTTTATACAACCATTAGATGTAAGTCTCATACCTGAGACTCTTCTATAAACATGATTATGGTAATATGGCGGCATTGTCTCTCATGAGTTTCACAAAATTGTACCAAACAGACCAGTTCGTAGCTGGATTCTTCACCGATCTTTTATACCTTCTCCAGAACATAAATGTCATTAGGTTCTCTGGTTCTGTGAAGTGGAAGAACTCCTTTGTTCTCTCTATGAAACCCACTCTGTCTCTATACTGTGGCCACGAGGAGAGAATCTCCTCATAGGAATTTACGACCGCTCTCACTGAGCCTGGTGTCAGAAGTATAGAGGTCGGGGGATGGTGCATAGAAAAGGCCTGGTGCAGAGGGAGGGGAGTCAACTGTGCTCGCTGTACCCAAAGAGGGCAACGTCATGACATATGCATAAATAAAAATGTTCAATAGAGACCCGTTTTGAACGGACCCTGGGACTACTAGACCTGTTCCGTATAGATGTGTTCAGATCCAGACTCGGTCTGGTCCGAGTGAGGAAAGCAACAGAAAATGTATTTTTTAAGCTACTTTATTAACCGGAGCTGATAAATCGCGAGAGGAGGGAGAGAGAGGTGGTGATGCTGCTCTAGCAGCCAGGGGAGGGGCCGTACTGTGAGCGAGTGAAACAACGACAAGGGGGGAGGGGTGAGAGACAGCAACCAACCAAGCCGACTCGCGCTATAGGAAACTATTTACTTTCATAGCTAGGTTATTTAAAATCAAATATGATTACGTAGTACCTGTCTTGACTGAATCAAACCGGGAGAAGCTAGTCAAGCTAGCTAACATTAGCTAGCTAGGCTTATTGAGGCTGCAGTGCATGCACTTTCTCATCCTACAGTTACAAATAACAACAACTATATTCAGAATATTAAGTAGTTGTTGGTCGTTGTAGCCTATCCTTCTCTTTTAACTTTTAATTCCGTAATTTTAATTCCATCTTCCATTGATTAGATATCTCCTAACTGTCTCTATGACTGTAGCCTATTGCCGCTTTGATGAATTATGACTGGCCAACAACAAGCTACACGCACCACGCTCAACTCTCGCTCTACTGCAGTAGTCGTGTTTGGATTTGTACGTGGCCCTCCCGGACAATTCAGTTAAAATTACACATAGCCGAGGGACAATTCAGTTAAAATTACACATACCCGAGACCCGTGTGTCAGGTGCGTCGTAAAAGCTAGACCAAGGCACAGCGGGTATCATGCTCATCTTCTTTATTTATTATAAGAGAACACTTAAACAAAATATAAACTAACGCCAAACAACAGTTCCGTAAGGACACAAGCACTATACGAAAAACAACCACCCACCAAAACCCAAAGGAAAACAGGCTGCCTAAGTATGGTTTCCAATCAGAGACAACGAAAGACACCTGCCTCTGATTGGAAGCCACACTCGGCAAACCTGGAAAACGGAACATAGAAAATGAAAACTAGAACCAAAATCCCCTAGACAAAAAACCCCAAAACACAAAACAAACACCCCCTGCCACGCCCTGACCAACTACAATGACAAATAACCCCTTTACTGGCCAGGACGTGACACCGTGACAATCATATCAGATCTGACCCAGACCCGTGACATTATTTTGGGTACAGGTGGATCCGTGAAGACCTCTATGTCCACTGTTGTGATTGATTGTTAACATCACCTTGACTTCCTTGCCCACAGAGGAAAGAGTGGACCTGGGACGAGAGCAAGATGCTGATCATGTCTGACCCCATATACAGGTCAGTGTCACACCTATTGTACAGCTCTGCCTCACTCATTACTCCATTTTCTTACCCTTTTGACCAACCAGGGTCTTGTCTCAATTTAACCCCCACCTATTCCCCATATAGTGCACTACTTCACCCAGAGCCAATGTAGTGCACTCGGACATCATTTGAAAATACATTCGTTATCTCAGTTCACCTTCCTGGTATAAAAATAGCAGAAGCTCCTTTAGTGAATCCCATTTTTATGGGCCACACTGATGGTCCAACCGGATAACACATTGAAGTCATTCATATGTGCTGCTACACACTCTGATAATAGGCCTCTACGTATGTGCCATCGGCAATTACACTCATACAGTATATATTGGTTAGGGTTTGGCTTGTAGCCACAGCATACGTGATGACTGGCTCGATTCAGTACTATGTAGCAAAATTTGAAATAGTATTTTTTACACTGGATAAAAGTAGAGAATAACAGAGCTAGAAAATGGTATATATCATATACTGTAGTTGAGGAACAATGGGAAAGTAATTATACTTTGAAAGTTATTAAACTTGTAACCCTACTTTTGAAAAAATGTATCTTGAATGTTTTGGTACACCTACTGGAGAGCTCTTCTTTGTCTACACCCATTCAGCATCGTTCACACCCTCTTAAGCTTTAGCCCCACCCATCTCTTTATTAAGGATTCACATGAGGCCATGTGCTAAACAGACTGAGCATAGTAGTGTAGTGTAGTGTAGTAAACAAACAAATATTTCAAGACAAAGTGGTGAAAGTAGTAGCAAAAAATCTAGTCCTTGACCTATATCTTCATCTGACTTTGGTGCAAGTCATGTTGTTCTTCACATTACCATCTCTGGTAAAAACATAAAATATTAAATCAAATCAAAGTTTATTTGTCACATGAACAGGATACAGAAGGTGTAAAAGGTACAGTGAAATGGTTACTTGCAAATTTGCATAGAATAGAAAGTGTCCAAATAGATATTGTATAAATATTTTATAATTATTAGATGATTCTTACCCAGACACACTTGACCCATCTAAATTGATGGCGATGTGGAGTCTTGTTTAGACATGTAGCTAGCTAAACAATGAACCTAATGGTGCTTTCAAGACAACTGGGAAAATGGAAAAATACGAGGTCAAATCATGACGTCAGTGATCTTCAGGTCAGAAAGTCTGGGCTCTAGAAAGAGGCCCAAGTTCCCGAGTTGAAATTCCGAGTTGGATGACCGCTCAAAAAGATTTTGGGATTCGGAGCTATTTTTTTTCAGTTCCCAGTTGTCTTGAACACACTGAAGTCGGAAGGCTGAGATTTCCAAGTTCCCAGTTCCAAGTTCCCACTTGTTTTGAACGCAGAATTGCAATACAAACTGATTGTCATAGCTAGCCACCATGCATGAATCTTCAGGTAGCTAAAGCTAACCAACTAGGTTCAATGTTAGCTAGCTAGCTAATAGCCCCCGTGATATGCAACTTTTCAGGGAAGTTAGGAACAAATATACACAGGCTGTTAGGAAAGCTAAGGCTAGCTTTTTCAAACAGAAATTTGCATCCTGTAGTACTAACTCAAAAAAGTTCTGGGACACTGTAAAGTCCATGAAGAATAAGAACACCTCCTCCCAGCTGCCCACTGCTCTGAGGCTAGGAAACACTGTCACCACCGATAAATCCACTATAATTGAGAATTTCAATAAGCATTTCTCTACGGCTGGCCATGCTTTCCACCTGGCTACCCCTACCCCGGTCAACTGCCCGGCACCCTCCACAGCAAACCGCCAAAGCCCCCACCATTTTTCCTTCACCCAAATCCAGATAGCTGATGTTCTGAAAGAGCTGCAAAATCTGTACCCCTACAAATCAGCCGGGCTAGACAATCTGGACCCTCTCTTTCTCTTTTTAAAATTATCTGCCGAAATTGTTGCAACCCCTATTACTAGCCTGTTCAACCTCTCTTTCCTATCGTCTGAGATTCCCAAAGATTGGAAAGCTGCCGTGGTCATCCCCCTCTTTAAAGGGGTGACACTCTAGACCAAAACTGCTACAGACCTATATCTATCCTACCCTGTCTTTCTAAGGTCTTCGAAAGCCAAGTTAACAAACAGATTACCGACCATTTCGAATCCCACCGTACCTTCTCCGCTATGCAATCTGGTTTCCGAGCTGGTCACGGGTGCACCTCAGCCACGCTCAAGGTCCTAAACGACAACGTAACCGCCATCGATAAGAGACATTACTGTGCAGCCGTATTCATCGACCTGGCCAAGGCTTTCAACTCTGTCAATCACCACATTCTTATTGGCAGACTCGACAGCCTTGGTTTCTCAAATGATTGCCTCGCCTGGTTTACCAACTACTTCTCTGATAGAGTTCAGTGTGTCAAATCGGAGGGTCTGTTGTCCGGACCTCTGGCAGTCTCTATGGGGATGCCACAGGGTTCAATTCTCGGGCCGAATCTCTTCTCTGTATACATCAATGATGTTGCTCTTGCTGCTGGTGATTCTCTGATCCACCTCTACGCAGACGACACCATTCTGCATACTTCTGGCCCCTCTTTGGACACTGTGTTAACTAACCTCCAGACGAGCTTCAATGCCATACAACTCTCCTTCCGTGGCCTCCAACTGTTCTTAAACGCAAGTAAAACTAAATGCATGCTATTCAATTGATCACTGCCCGCACCTGCCCGCCCGTCCAGCATCACTACTCTGGACGGCTCTGACTTAGAATACGTGGACAACTACAAATACCTAGGTGTCTGGTTAGACTGTTAACTCTCCTTCCAGACTCACATTAAGCATCTCCAATCCAAAATTAAATCTAGAATCGGCTTCCTATATCGTAACAAAGCATCCTTCACTCATGCTGCCAAACATACCCTCGTAAAACTGACCATCCTACCGATCCTCGACTTCGGTGATGTCATCTATAAAATAGCCTCCAACACTCTACTCAACAAACTGGATGCAGTCTATCACAGTGCCATCCGTTTTGTCACCAAAGCCCCATACACTACCCACCATTGCGACCTGTACGCTCTCGTTGGTTGGCCCTCGCTTCATACTCGTCGCCAAACCCACTGGCTATAGGTTATCTACAAGTCTCTGCTAGGTAAAGCCCTGTCTTATCTCAGCTCACTGGTCACCATAGCAGCACCCACTCGTAGCACGCGCTCCAGCAGGCATATCTCACTGGTCACCCCCAAAGCCAATTCCTCCTTTAGTCGTCTTTCCTTCCAGTTCTCTGCTGCCAATGACTGGAACAAACTGCAAAAATCTCTGAAGCTGGAGACTCATATCTCCCTCACTAGCTTCAAGCACCAGCTATCAGAGCAGCTCACAGATCACTGCACCTGTACATAGCCCATCTGTAAACAGCCCGTCTCTCTACGTACCTCATCCCCATACTGTATTTATTTATTTATTTTGCTCCTTTGCACCCCAGTATCCCTACTTGCACATTCATCTTCTGCACATCTACCATTCCAGTGTTTAATTGCTATATTGTAATTACTTTGCCACCATGGCCTATTTATTGCCTTAACTCCCTTATCTTACCTCATTTGCACTCACTGTATATAGACTTTTTGTTTTATTTTGTTCTACTGTATTATTGACTATGTTTTGTTTATTCCATGTGTAACTCTGTGTTGTTGTATGTGTCAAATTGCTATGCTTTATCTTGGCCAGGTCGCAGTTGTAAATGAGAACTTGTTCTCAACTAGCCTACCTGGTTAAATAAAGGTGAAATAAAAAATAAAATAAAAAAATAAACTAGCAACGCAAATGGATTTCTGAAATATGAATAATATTACTACACAGATAATACACGTAATGTTAGCTAGTGAGCCAGCCAGTTAACGTTAGCTAGCTAGCTAACAGTACACTTTAACTTTAATGAAAACTATCTGACAAAATTAGAAATGTATAATATCTGAAACTGTAGCTAGCTAAACTCTTACAAACATGGATGAATGCTTCTCCCTCTCTGTCACAGATGCCATGGTTGCCCTTAGTGTGAGATGTAATCCAGAGACAAGTGTTTTATACAACTGTTCTGTTTTTGACTCCCTCTGCATTCCACTAATATCAAAACCCGGTCAACTTCTCCCATGACAACAACACTGTTGATCACCGTTTCTTCCCACATCACTGTCATCGGAAGACTCTACAATGTCTGGTTCAATTCAAATATTTGTACCTAAATCAGGGATTTCCTCATCGTCTAATGCATTCCAGCTACTTAGTTAGAGAGTCAGCATGGCACGATTGTCCTTCAGAAAGTAGTCCATCACAACTTTTTCCCACTGATTTTTGTCGATATGATAGCGGCTGTTAAATTCAGGACAGCACTTTTGCAGTTCTTCTTGATATCCTTAAAAAAAACAGTGTTAGAAAGGATGATCTACACATACTGAGCAGCTCATGTTATAAATCCGAACTCATCTCTCGACATGTCTAGCCCACGCATTATCTCAATCAATCATGGCTAGTAGGAAGGTTATGTTTTTTTCCCGTGGCTAAACCAACTAGGCTCGTAATTTAACAATTTTATTTGTATTTACAGATGGCTTACACGTTTGTTATTAAGGCACATGAAAGTTTACATTTTCCAGAAAGCATTTCTGTCAAAAAACGCATTTTGATAAAAAATAAATGTTTACGTTCAAATGCCTCTCCTGTGAAGTAGTGACGTGCGCCATACGCCTAATTTCCTGAAACGAGTCAGGTGTGAGTTTGTGTTTGTGCATGTGTGCCTTTGCGTGCGTTTGTGGTTTTTCGGGGACATCTCTGTTCTTACATGGTAGCCATGTTAGCCACAGCATTATAGCTACATCTGTAGGCAACAACACCTCTGTCACACTGACCCTCAACATGTGGCGGCCCCTCGGGGGTGTGTGCTTAGTCCTCCCCTGTACTCCCTGTTCACTCATGACTGTGTGGCCACGCACGACTCCAACACCATCATCAAGTTTGTTGATGACACAATGGTGGTAGGCCTGATCACCGATGGCGATGTAATGGGCTACAGGCAGCAGTAGGGGTTAGTGCCGTTTAAGATGAGGGAGGTTTTAAAAAAAATAAAAATTATGAACATGGCCTTATTTCTATTGCAGCATATTGGATGACTGTCATTCATATTACATCCACCCAGCTCAATGTAACATTGATATGGCTAGGCTACTCCATGATGCTCACATCTTTCCTGTACCCATCATGAGGTTGCTACAGCCTAGCCTATGAATTAACGATTGCAACGTAGGTGCACAGGTCGAGAGAATTTTGAGTAATCAAAGTGACAGACAGTGACACATTCAATACTGCCTTGCACACTCTTGCCTGCATATAGCTGATCTAGTGTGTAATCATTAGTCCAACAGTTGCAATGAATACACCCCTGATCACACGCAAACAAAGTTCACTTTCATAGCAGCCACATACAAACAGCTCGTATATATAATTCTTTCTTGCATCTTTCTGTGCGCTCTCCTCCTCTCACCTTTTCCCTTCGCTTGTGGACTTCAGTACACAAAACATCAGCTGTCTGTGACCCACTACAATCATGCAGTACAGTGTACAGTCAGCAGCAAGCAGTTTAGTTGTTACACTGGCGGGCCCCCGTTGCAATGAATTATTGGATAGCCATAGCCAGCTACTTAACATAGAATCCATCTCGGTTTCAGCTGGTTGTTTGAGTAGGCTAAATTAGTTAGCTGCATTCGATGCTAGCTAAGTAAGTGAAAGTGAAAAAATATATAAGACGAAAAATATAGCTAGCTCTCTCTCTCTTGCTTCTCCTTAATATGGAGATATCACCAGATGTTATGTACTGCAGTGATAGCTGGTTGTAGCTTATGCTTTCAGTACTAAATTCATTCTTTGATCCTTTGATTTGGTGGACAACATGTCAGTTCATGCTGCAAGAGCTCTGATAGGTTGGAGGATGTCCTCCGGAAATTGTTATAATTACTGTGTAAGTCTATAGAAGGGGGTAAGAACCATGAGCCTCCTAGGTTTTTGTATTGAAGTCAATGTACCCACAGGAGGACAGAAGCTAGCTAGCGGCTACACCATGGTGCTACCCTAAAGAGTGCCGATGGGGCTACTGTAGACCTTCATTGCAAAACAGTGTGTTTTAATCAATTATTTGGTGACGTGACTATATTTAGTATATATTTTTTTAAAGGAAATTCACTGAGGATGGTCCTCCCCTTCCTCCTCTGAGGATCCTCCACTGCTTGGCAGTGTGGCGCAAGGACAACAACCTCTACCTCAACATCAGTAAGACAAAGGAGCTGATTGTTGACCACAGGAGAAAGAGGGGAGAGCACGCCCCTATCCACATCGACAGGGCTGTAGTGGAGTGGGTTGAGAGCGTCAATTCCCTTGGCATCCACATCACTAAGGACTTAATATGGTCCACACACCCGTACAGTCGTGAAGAGGGCACGACTGAGCATCTTCTCCCTCAGGAGGCTGAAAAGATTTGGCATGGGCCTTCAGATCCTCAAAAACTTCTACAGCTGCACCATCTAGAGCATCTTGACTGGCTGCATCACCGCTTGGAAGGGCAAATGCATCACCCTCGACCACAAAACTCTACAGAGAGTGGTGCAAACGGCCCAGTACATCACTTGGGCCGAGCTCCCTGCCACCCAGGAACACTATATCAGGCGGTGTCAGAGGAAGGTTTGAAAAATTGCCAAAGACTTCAGCCAACCAAGCCATAGATTGTTTACTCTGCTACCGTCCGGCAAAAGGAATCTGAGCATAAGCCATAAGACTGCTAAATTGCCATAAATAATTAATTAAATGGTTACACGGTCTGCATTTACCCTATCTTGCACTGAATCTATGCACACTTACAAGACGATACACTGAGTGTACAAAGCATTAGGAACACCTGCTCTTTTCATGACATTGAGTGACCAGGTGATTCCAGGTGAAAGCTATCATCCCTTATAGATGTCACCTGTTAAATCCACTTCAATCAGTGTAGATGAAGGGGAGGAGACAGCTTAAATAAGGATTTTTAAGCCTTTAGACAATTGAGACATTGATTGTGTGTGTGCCATTCAGAGGGTGAATGGGCAAGACAAAATATTTAAGTGCCTTTGAACAGGGTATGACAAACACACACTCATACCGACACAACACACACACCAACGCCTCGTTCCCGGACAGATTTAAACACCAATTTCGCCCACTTCAAGGAGAACAATATCGAGCTGCCGACGCAGGCCCCCAAAGCTTACAAGGACTGTGTGCTCTCGTTCTCCGTGGCAGACGTGAGTAAGTCATTTAAGCGTGTTAACCCTCGCAAGGCTGTTGGCCCAGACGGCATCCCAAGCCATGTCCTCAGAGCATGTGCAGACCAGCTGGCTGGAGTGTTTACCGACATACTGATTCTCTCCTGATCCCAGTCTGTTGTTCCCACTTGCTTCAAGATGTCCACCATCGTTCCTGTACCCAAGAAAGCGAAGGTAACTAAACTAAATGACTATCGCCACCTAGCACTCACTTCTGTCATCATGAAGTGCTTTGAGAGGCTAGTTAAGGCTAACCCCCTCCTGTACTCCCTGTTCACCCATGACTGTGTGGCCACGCACGTCTCCAACTCAATCATCAAGTGTGCTGTCGACAGTGGTAGGCCTGATTACCAACAACGATGAGACAGCCTACAGGGAGGAGGTGAGAGCCCTGGCGGAGTGGTGCCAGGAAAATAACCTCTCCCACGACGTCAACAAAACAAAGAAGGAGCTGATCGTGGACTACAGGAGACAGCAGAGAGGGCACGCCCCCATCCACTTCGACTGAGCCACGGTGGAGAGGGTCAAAAGCTTCAAGTTCCTCAGAGTGCACATCACTGATAACCTGAAATGGTCCCTTCATGGAGGGCTCTCCAGAGGGTGGTGTGGTCAGCCCAACACATCACTGGGGGCACTCTGCCCTCCAGGACATCTACAGCACCCGGTGTCACAGGCAGCCCAAGAAGATCATCAAGGACCTCAGCCACCCGAGCAATGGCCTGTTCACCCCGCTACCATCTACTGAGAAACAGCTTCTACCTCCAGGCCACAACACTGTTAAAGTCACCACTAGCCTTAGTCACTGTTCTACCACCCGGTACTCTACCTTCCACCTTAGAGACTTCTTGCCTATGTACAGTTCAGTCATTGAACAGTGGTCACTTTAATAATGTTTAAATACTGTTTTACTCTTTTTATATGTACAGTTGAAGTCGGAAGTTTACATACACCTTAGCCAAATACATTTAAACTCAGTTTCTCACAATTCCTGACATTTAATCAGAGTAAAATTTCTGTGTCTTAGCTCAGTTAGGATCACCACTTTATTTTAAGAATGTGAAATGTAAGAATAATAGTAGAGAATTATTTTTTTCAGCTTTTATTTCTTTCATCACATTCCCAGTGGGTCTGAAGTTTACATACACTCAATTAGTATTTGGTAGCATTGCCTTTAAATTGTTGAACTTTGGTCAAATGTTTTGGGTAGCCTTCCACAAGCTTCCCACAATAAGTTGGGTGAATTTTGGCCCATTCCTCCTGACAGAGCTGGTGTAACTGAGTCAGGTTTGTTGGCCTCCTTGCTCGCACACGCTTTTTCAGTTCGGCCCACATATTTCTATGGGATTGAGGTCAGGGCTTTGTAATGGCCACTCCAATACCATGACTTTGTTGTCCTTAAGCCATTTTTCCACAACTTTGGAAGTATCCTTGGGGTCATTGTCCATTTGGAAGACCCATTTGCGATAAAGCTTTAACTTCCTGACTGATGTCTTGAGATGTTGCTTCAATATATCCACATAATTGTCCTACCTCATGATCTATTTTGTGAAGTGCACCAGTCCTTCCTGCAGCAAAGCATCCCCACAGCATGATGCTGCCAACCCCGTGCTTCACGGTTGGGATGGGGTTCTTCGGCTTGCAAGCCTCCCCCTTTTCCTTCCAAACATAACAATGGTCATTATGGCCAAAGAGTTATATTTTTGTTTCATCAAACCAGAGGACATTTCTCCAAAAAGTATGATCTTTGTCCCCATGTGCAGTTGCAAACCGTAGTCTAGCTTTTTTTTTATGGCTGTTTTGGAGCAGTGGCTTCTTCCTTGCTGAGTGGCCTTTCAGGTTATGTTGATATAGGACTCGTTTTACTGTGGATATAGATACTTTTGTACCTGTTTCCTCCAGCATCTTCACAAGGTCCTTTGCTGTTGTTCTGGGATTGATTTGCACTTTTCGCACCAAAGAACGCGTCTCCTTCCTGAGTGGTATGACGGCTGCGTGGTCCCATGGTGTTTATACTTGCGTACTACTGTTTGTACAGATGAACGTGGTACCTTCAGGCATTTGGAAATTGCTTCCATGGATGAGCCAGACTTGTGGAGGTCTACAATTGTTTTTCTGAGGTCTTGGCTGATTTCTTTTGATTTTCCCATGATGTCAAGCAAAGAGGCACTGAGTTTGAAGGTAGGCCTTGAAATACATCCACAGGTGCACCTCCAATTGACTCAAATGATGTCATTTAGCCTATCAGAAGCTTCTAAAGCCATGACATCATTTTCTGGAATTTTACAAGCTGTTTAAAGGCACAGTCAACTTAGTGTATGTAAACTTCTGACCCACTGGAATTGTGATGCAGTGAATTATAAGTTAAATAATCTGTCTGTAAACAATTGTTGGAAAAATTACTTGTGTCATGCACAAAGTAGTTGTCCTAACCAACTTGCCAAAACTATATTTTGTTAACAAGAAATGTGTGGAGTGGTTGAAAAACGAGTTTTAATGACTCCAACCTAAGTGTATGTAAACTTCTGACTTCAACTGTAGCTCCATTATTTTATTTTTATTCCTCTTGTGTTAGTTACTATGTTTTTTTTCTTTTTCTCTGCATCATTGGGAAAGGTTCGTAAGCAATCACTTCACTGTAAAGTCTACACAATTTGCATTCGGCACATGTGATCAATAAAATGTGATATGATTTGTCTGTGTGTGTGTCTGTGTGACAGAGACACACAGAACATCATCTCTCTTAGTGCAGGTCTTTTTATAGCTGTAATTAGCTGTGTTTGTTCCCACTGGATGCTGTTTATAGCTCTGTAGCCTAGTGTGCTGTAGAATGGCTGACACTGACCATATATCAGCTCAGTGTGTGTGTGAGAGACAGAGGGCTGACCATATACCAGCTCAGTGTGTGTGTGTGTAAGTGAGACAGAGGGCTGACCATATATCGTGTGTGTGTGTGTGTGTGTGTGTGTGTGAGACAGAGGGCTGACCATATACCAGCTCAGCACATCACAGGGACAAGGACAGTGAATTTGTCTACTTTTTATGGGTATGACTGGTGGTGGTTTATTCCTACACCAAAGTTGTATTCATTCGGGCACACCGTAGCAAAACGTTTCAATAGTTTTTTTTTGTCCAAGTATTCCCTCCCTCTTTCAGTCTTTTCTTCTGTTTGTTGCTTAATGAACACGATGCAGAAATCAGGGAATGTTGATGAAGGGAATCACGTGAAAATGCTAACCTGGGACAGTGTTGGTTATATCATAGGTCTCTCTGTGAAAATGTATACTGGTAGTGTCACGACTTCGGCGGTCAAAGTCACCGACCTTCTGGCCATCGCTGATCCACTTTTCATTTTCCATTGGTTTTGTCTTGTCATCCATCACACCTGGTTCCAATTCCATCAATTACATGTTGTGTATTTAACCCTCTGTTCACCCTCATGTCCTTGTCGGTAATTGTTTGTTGTAGTGCTTGTGCACGGTATGCTGGTATTTACTGGGTTTTGTTTGACCCATTTATTGTATTGTTGTGTTGACGGTGGTTTATGGATATTAAACGACACCGTTGTAAATCAGTTTCCGCTCTCCTGCGCCTGACTTCTCTGTCACCAGTACGCGTTGCACTACAGGTAGCTACTATGTTGACTCAACATTGCATTTTGGCCTCTTATTTAATAGTTGTGTGCCAATGTAAGCATAGTGACAAAGCCTGCCTTCCAATGTTTGTCCAACATTCTTCCAAATGTTTCTCCAGGATCTTCTACGTGTCCCATGACTCCCAGGACCTGAAGATCTTCAGCTACATCGCCAGAGACGGCTCCAACAACTCCTTCAGGTGTAACGTCTTCAAATCCAAGAAGAAGGTGAGCGAGACTAGGCCATATTACTCCTCTGTGTAGGTCACCTGTATCTGTTATGTCTCTCCCTCCCTCCCTCTCTTTCTTTCCTTCTTTCTTTCTGTATCATCTTTCTCTGACATGAATAACAACAAAGTAATACCCACTCTCTCCCCCGTCAGACCCAGGCCATGCGTATCGTGCGTACGGTGGGCCAGGCGTTTGAGGTGTGTCATAAGCTTAGTCTGCAGCACGCCCATCAGGGAATAGATGGACAGGCGGATGGAGAGAGTGACAAGTCCACAGAGGACACCCCCGCTGAGGGTGAGAGGGCGGGGGAGAGGCACACACACCAACTGCCACAACACTGTTACACTCCTACATTGATCACTAAACATGACAGACAGACAGACCGATATAAACAAACAGATCACCATAACACTTATTGTCTCACAAAGATTTTGTCCTATCATTTCATTGACTGACAAAACAGATGCAGAAACTGAACACGCTGTTCATGTGTGAACCAAGAAGGACACCTGACCATTAGTGATGATGTCATTGGTTTGTGTGTGTTCCTCTTTCCCGCAGGTCGTCAGTTGACAGGGGCGGAGGAGGAGGGGTGTGGAGAGGAAGGGGAGCCCCAGGCACAGTCCCAGTCTGTGTGTGAGCAGGCGGTCAACGAGATCCTCCAGAGTCTGGCCCAACTCAACGTGGTCCAGCCTGGACACGCCATCATGGTAAGAGCACCTGACTTACTTTACTTATTCCTTTCTGCTCCTGGAGGAGAACAGGGCTTCAACAGGCACCATCCCAGTCTGTGTGAGCAGGTGGTCAACAGGGCCTCAATAGGACCTCAACAGGGCCTCAATAGGACCTCAACAGGGCCTCAATAGGACCTCAACAAGGCCTCAATAGGACCTCAACGGGGAGTCAATAGGACCTCAACAAGGCCTCAATAGGACCTCAACGGGGAGTCAATAGGACCTCAACGGGGAGTCAATAGGACCTCAACGGGGAGTCAATAGGACCTCAACAGTGAAGCCTGGGTAATGTTCATAACTTCATTCCAGGGGTGTATTCTTTAGTCGATTTCCATTGGAAACATTTCGCAATGAAAATAAGAGTTTCTATTGGACATATTCACATAAGGAATCATTGTCTCATGTCAGATGGTGTACTCCTACATAACGCTTGTCCCTCAACCTGTCTGTCTGGTAGGACGTGGAACTCATCTCTAAAAATCTAGATTTTACTCAGGGTGTAACTAGCTGTGCCAGCTATCAGACATCAGACAGATTAGTGGAGATGTCCGTCGCGCTATCTTACGTGAGACAATGGGCAAGGAATGGAACTTAAATATTTTGGTCACTGGTCAGCTGGGCTAGTAGACCACATTTAACCCAGATCTATATTGTGGTTCCCTGCGGCACTGTCTATTTAACCCAGATCTTTGGCTGTAGTTTCCCTGCGGCAGTGTCTATTTAACCTATATCTATGATGTAGTTCGCTGCAGAAGTGGATTGACCCCCCTGAGTCATGTCCTAGCCCTTTGTTACTTAGATGTAGTGTTTTGTGACCCACTGTGTCTGAGAGGAGTCTTAAACACACACAAGAATGCACACATATATAATACACCCACATACATATACACCAGTGGAGGCTGCTGAGGGGAGGACGGCTCATAATAATGGCCGGACCGGCGCGAATGGAATGGCATCAAACACATGGAAACCATGGAAACCACATGTTTGACGTATTTGATACCATTCCGCTCCAGCTATTACCACAAGCCCGTCCTCCCCAATTAAGGTGCCACTAGCCGCCTGTGATGCGCACACACACACACACACGTATGATGGCGTGTTGCTCTGATAGAGATAGAGAATGCTCCCTACATTATTCACACCAGCCGCTGGCTGAGGGACAAGGCAGCCTTAACATGCCTGGCTAAACTATTAAAGCTTCACTCTGTTCTGGTCTAGTGTTCTGTCTGTCCTGTGTCTTTGTGTGTGGTGTTGTCATTGACAGCCTGGATCTTTGGTGGTGTTATGGGGCCCTGGGGCTGCCTAGTGGCCCTCAGAGAGAAGCAAGACTGTGTGAAACATGCCTCAACTCATCCACTTACAGTAGAACCGTAGGAACACACCAAAGGGTTGGGGCTATCCTGTCAATACTAGCTCCCCAAGCCCTTTAGGCTTAAAGTACCACGAGCGGACATTCACTTATTTTCAATTGAAAGACGATGCCCAGAGCTTACCCATGATGTTGCGCTACGATTTAAGTCAATACATCATTGTTTCAGTCAAAGTATGATATATTCAGGCTTGAAGTGGGAAATCCAAAGTGGAGATCTGTGTTTTTTCCGTGTCAATGCTGTTTCCCCTATTAAATTACATGCTAATACTTTTCAGTCTGTTTATTTTCAGGGCTGGGTTTTATTTTAATGTTACCATCAGTGGAGGCTGCTGAGTGGAGGATGACTCTTAATAATGTCCAGAATGGAATCAAACACATGTTTGAAACCATTCACTCCATTCCAGCCATTATTATGAGCTGTCCCCCCTCAAAAGCCTCTACTGGTTACCACCCACAAGCATGGCATTGTTGATTTATCAGAAACACCTGCAAATTTCTTCTTCGCTAGTCGCAACTGCGCTAAACAGCTTTTCGTCGTAGCCACCTGAGCCATGGAGCAAACTAAAATAGCAGGTGCAATTATTATATTTTTGCGCCTCCACTTTTTTACCAGAAAATTCTCATCCATTGGTACATTTTTCAATTTTCACTTATTTTGTTTAGCTTATATATATGACTATTTTATAAATGGTATAATTGCGTAATGTGATTGCATTTTGCAACCCTGCTCCCCCGTTGCCACAAGATAAATGGTTTTGACCACTAATGCCATGCTTCACTACACACTTCACTGCTTGATTGGTGCAGCTAAACCACAAGTGTCTATCCTATAATGAACGGGAATTTTAAGGAACTTGTGTTATTTATTAGAGGTACTCCTCGCTCTTTTGTTTGGGTTTCAACCTTGTGTTTTGTATGGTGTTTGTTTGGTCTTCGTCCCCGGGCCTTTACACGGCACGCCGTAATTTGGGTAAGACATTTTAAAAAACAATTACGCATTCCTGCGCCTGTCTCCCAATCCTTCATACCAACGTGACAGAATAATCAACCATTAAGGGAGACAGCAGGAATGGCCCGTCCAATGCTGCGACTGGTCCGTCCGGCGCTGCCGCAACTTCGGCAGCTGCAACTGGGCCATCCAACAATGCAGCTGGCCTGTCCGACACCGCCACAACCGGTCTGTCCAACGACGTCGCAACTTTGGCAGCGGCAACTGGCCCGTCTGACGACTCACCTTCGGTAGCTGCATCGGGTCCTGATCGACCCGCACGGCGTTCCTGTGATCGTCCTCGGTGTGCTGCTAGTGCAGCGCGTCGGGGGGTACTGTCACGGATCCCTCCGGAACTTTCATTACGCACACCTGGCGCTATTCCCAGTGATTAGTAATTGTATAGTGTGCCCTTGGTTTACCATTGTCCTGTCGATTTATTGTTAATGTGCGTATGAGTACCTGTGCTGTGTAAACTCAGTTTTTCACAATTCCTGACATTTAATCCTAGTAAAAATTCCCTGTCTTAGGTCAGTTAGGATCACCACTTTATTTTAAGAATGTGAAATGTCAGAATAATAGTAGAGAATTATTTATTTCAGCTTTTATTTCTTTCATCACATTCCCAGTGGGTCAGAAGTTTACATACTCAATTAGTATTTGGTAGGCACAGTCAACTTAGTGTATGTAAACTTCTGACCCACTGGAATTAAGAAGAAAATTGTGGAGTGGTTGAAAAACTAGTTTTAATGACTCCAACCTAAGTGTATGTAAACTTCCGATTTGAACTGTATGTTTAAAAATATATATATGTTTTTTTGTACTTTTACCCCCTTTTCTGCCCAATTTCGTGATATCCAATTGGTAGTTAGTCTTGTTCCATGGCTACAGCTCCCCTACGGACTCGAGAGGCGACGGGCGAGAGCCATGCGTCCTCCGAAACATGACCCTGCCACGCTGCACTGCTTCTTGACAAACTGCTCGCTTAACCCGGATGCCAGCCGCACCAATGTGTCAGAGGAAACACCATCCATCCAGTTGGCAAACGAAGTCAGATTGTAGGCGCCCTTCCCGCAACAAGGAGTCGCTAGAGTGCGATGGGACAAATAAATCCCGGGGGGCCAAACCCTCCCCTAACCCGTATGACGCAGGGCCAATTGTGCACAGCCTCATAGGTCTCCCGGTCACAGCCGGCTGTGACACAGCCTGGGATCGAACCCGGGTCTGTAGTGATGCCTCAAGCGCTGTGATGCAATGCCTTAGACTGCTGTGCCACGAATCCAGAACCAGCCTAGCCAGCTGGCTAATGTTTTGAGTACGGTGTAGTAAAAACATTAACAGCCTCAACAGATAACATTTGATAGCTAGCTAGCTACACTGACAGCTGTTAGTTCCCCATTTGTTGATGTTTCTCTACTTCATCTGGAAATCACCACAACGTTCTTTCCCACCCCTCTTTGGAGGTGGAGCCTAAACAAGTATTTCTGCTCTAGGGCAGGAATTATATCGTCTCCCTCTGGTGGGGAGCCTTTAATGCTGTTCACCGTAGAAATAGAATGAGGTGGCCTAGGTTGGTCTAGTGGTCTGTAGCTGCTGCCTCCGGATCACATACCGCTCCAGCATGGGTCCGAATCCAGCCACTGCTATTTTAGCACACTCCCTCCTCTATCTTTTCTCTCTACCTCTGTCCTGTCCAATAAACAAAAGTATTGCCCCACTCCTTTAAAAAAAAAATAAGAAAAGAAAAATGAATAATAACTAGAAAATATGATATGGCGCCCTATGTAATAAGTCAATGATATAGAGTTATTACTGATCTTTAGGGCTTCTTCTCATTGTGTTATAGACGAAGCACTGCCTTTTCCTAGTGCCCCAGGGTCAGCCCTTGACAGTAGCTCTAGAAAATGGTCTGCATCGCCGATGCCTCTAGGAGAAATTGGAAGTTATGGGCAATTCACTTTGAGGCAGTGTAGGTGTTTTTTCCCCACTAGGCTTCTTACCTCAGAGACACAAAAAACGTGTTTTGTTGTCTTTTTCCTTGACACATGTCAGTTGTGTAGCCATGTGTAGCACCCTAACAGTCTGTCTGTCGTTCTCCTGAAAATCTGAGCAGAACGCAGCAGGAACTGATAGGGAGAGAGAACAGGAATGTTCTCCTTCTCCGCAGCTATGGAGGGAGACCACCTAATCCCAGAACCCAGAAATGTTTTCTTTGATTTTGGAGGGAAGCCACCGTAATCCTTTTGAGGGGTTCATAAGCATCTGTTCCATGGAGATAAGCATGAAGAGAGGGATGAGAAAGAGAGGGGATAGAGTGAGCGAGAGAGAGGGGTGGAAGGAGAAAGAAGAGGGAAAGACAGAAATAGAAAGAGAAAGGAAATGGAAAGAGAGAGGGATGGGGAGATGTGGGTAGAGGAAGAGCAATAGAGAGAGAGGAAGAAGAAAGAGAGAGGGGCAGAAATGGAAAGAGAGAGGGATGGGGAGATGTGGGTAGAGGAAGAAGAAAGAGAGAGGGGCAGAAATGGAAAGAGAAGTGGGAGGGGATAGAGAGAGAGAAAGTGAGAGAGAACGAGTGACTGAGAGGAAGGGGAGATACTGATGTGAAGAAAGAGATTAGGGGAGATGGGGAGAGGAACCGAGTGGGAAGGATGTACAGGACGTCGACAGAGAAAGAGATTAGGGGTAGGGAGATGGGGAGAGGAACTGAGTGGGAAGGATGTACAGGACGTCGACAGAGAAAGAGATTAGGGGTAGGGAGATGGGGAGAGGAACCGAGTGGGAAGGATGTACAGGACGTCGACAGAGAAAGAGATTAGGGAGATGGGGAGAGGAACCGAGTGGGAAGGATGTACAGGACGTCGACAGAGAAAGAGATTAGGGGTAGGGAGATGGGGAGAGGAACTGAGTGGGAAGGATGTACAGGACGTCGACAGAGAAAGAGATTAGGGAGTAGGGAGATGGGAAGAGGAACTGAGTGGGAAGGATGTACAGGACGTCGACAGAGAAAGAGAGTGAGGGAGTAGGGAGATGGGGAGAGGAACCGAGTGGGAAGGATGTACAGGACGTCGACAGAGAAAGAGATTAGGGGTAGGGAGATGGGGAGAGGAACCGAGTGGGAAGGATGTATAGGACGTCGACAGAGAAAGAGAGTGAGGGAGTAGGGAGATGGGGAGAGGAACCGAGTGGGAAGGATGTACAGGACGTCGACAGAGAAAGAGATTAGGGGTAGGGAGATGGGGAGAGGAACCGAGTGGGAAGGATGTATAGGACGTCGACAGAGAAAGAGAGTGAGGGAGTAGGGAGATGGGAAGAGGAACCGAGTGGGAAGGATGTACAGGACGTCGACAGAGAAAGAGAGTGAGGGAGTAGGGAGATGGGGAGAGGAACCGAGTGGGAAGGATGTACAGGACGTCGACAGAGAAAGAGATTAGGGGTAGGGAGATGGGGAGAGGAACCGAGTGGGAAGGATGTACAGGACGTCGACAGAGAAAGAGATTAGGGAGTAGGGAGATGGGGAGAGGAACCGAGTGGGAAGGATGTACAGGACGTCGACAGAGAAAGAGATTAGGGGTAGGGAGATGGGGAGAGGAACCGAGTGGGAAGGATGTACAGGACGTCGACAGAGAAAGAGAGTGAGGGAGTAGGGAGATGGGGAGAGGAACCGAGTGGGAAGGATGTATAGGACGTCGACAGAGAAAGAGAGTGAGGGAGTAGGGAGATGGGAAGAGGAACCGAGTGGGAAGGATGTACAGGACGTCGAAAGAGAGTGAGGGAGTTGAGAGAAGAAAACAGAAGATAACAGGGGAGAGTGTGACAGCTCCATGCCAACCTCAGTGCCCCTGACACAGCAGCTAGCTAGCGTGGCACTGAGAGAGGGAGAGGGACTCGACTCATGCCAAACCCCATGCCGCTGTCAGTGCCATCTTAACTCCCCATGCCAACGTGATGCCCAGCCTGACACAGCAACTAGACTGTTATTTAGAGAAGGAGTGGTCAAAAAGGGATGAAGTGTCCTTTTGGTCCCCTCTCTGGTCGTCCGTCTTTTCTCTCTCAATTCAGTTCAATTCAAAGGGCTTTACTGGCATGGGAAACATGTTTACATTGCCAAAGCAAATGGAATAGACAATAACAAAAGGGAAATAAACAAGGGAAACATTAGTAAACATTACCCTCACAAAAGTTTTAAAAAGAATATAGACATTTCAAATGTTATAGCATTGGCTATGTACAGTGTTGTAACAATGTGCACATAGTTGAAGTATGAAAGGGAAAATAAACAAACAGATCCATTTATGTTGTGTTTACAATGTTTGTGCTCCACTTGTGCTCCGCTCTTTTCGGGCCACAAATCTTGCTGCTGTGACTGCAAACTGCGATTTTTCGTCTAACAGATATGGGATTTTATCAATTTTTGATTTGTTTAACATTCTTTGTGGGTCTGTGTGATCTGTGGGAAATATGTGTCTCTAATATGGTCATACATTTGGCAGGAGGTTAGGAAGAGTAGCTCAGTTTCCACCTCATTTTGTGGACAGTATGCACATAGCCTGTCTTCTCTTTAGAGCCAAGTCTGCCTATGGCGGCCTCTCTCAATAGCAAGGCTATGCTCACAGAGTCTGTACATAGTCAAGGATTTTCACAGTGGTCAGGTATTCTCTCACTGTGTACTATCTGTTTAGGGCCATATAGCATTCCAATTTGCTCCAGTGTGTCTAATAGTTATCTTTTTACTTTCTCATGATTTGGTTGGGTCTAATTGTGTTGCTGTCCTGGGGCTCTGTGGGGTCTGTTTGTGTTTGTGAACAGAGCTCCAGAACCAGCTGGCTGAGGGGACTCTTCTCTAAGTTCATCTTTCTGTAGGTGAGGGCTTTGTGGTGGAATGTTTAGGCATCACTTCCTTTTAGGTGGTAGTAGAATTGAACAGCTCTTTTCTGGATGTTGATAACTAGTGGTTATAGTCCTAGTTCTGCTCTGCATATGTTGTTTGGTGTTTTGCATTTCACAAAGTTTATTTTTGCAGAATCCTGCATGCAGAGTCTCAATTGGTTTGTCCCATTTTGTAAATTCTTGGTTGGCAAGTGGACCCCAGACCTAAACCATAGAGGGCAATGGGTTTGATAACAGATTTAAGTATTTTTAGCCAGATACAAATTGGGATGTTGAGTGTTATGTTCCTTTTGATTACCTCACAACCATAGAGGGAAATGGGTTCAATAACTGATTGAAGTATTTTTTGCCAGATCTTAATTGGGATGTTGACTTTAATGTTCCTTTTGATGGCATAGAAGGCCCATCTTGCCTTGTCTCTTAGATCGTTCACAGCCTTGTGGAAGTTACCTGTGGTTGATGTTTAGGCCGAGGTAGGTGTAATTCTTTGTGTGCTCTAGGGCAGGTATTCCCAAACTGGGTAGGGGCTGCACAATGCCGTCCCGGGTCCGCCAAATAAAAATGTGATTCACTTTTTTATTTTTAAATACCATTTATATTTTTCAAAGGGGCAATACATTAGGGTGAGTTTTTTTTTTTTCTCGCCCGAGTAGCCTCGTTTCACTGCCAAAAATAAAATTAAACCATCTAGTGTTTAGCGAAATAACAATACAATGTCAAATACAGGTATCTTAGTCAAATATTTAACATCCAATCACATTATCCGTTACTCTCTCGTGGGAATTCCACTAACGGTCCGTATGTAGCCAAACGTAGCTGCTGCTCATTCCGTTTGCTCGAAAATGGATAAATGGTTCAAAAAGTAAGGCCCGCGTCCATAGAGACACATACCAGCTCTACTGGTAGTACTGCTACTACCAGCAGTACTACACCTGCACCTGTCGACAACACAAGTTGTTCTGCTTCCACGAGCACATCCAATGCTAGCATCAGTAATTCTACATTTGTTGTTAGCCCAGCTAGCATGGACACAGTTGTGAATCTGATGCAGCCGAAGAGCTACTGCCCCCTTACCCGGGAAACACCGAACAACAGACAGGGACGTTGGACCATCGAAGAGGCGCAAATATGATGAGAACTACATTGATTTGGGGTTCACTTATATAGGGAGTAGTGCCTTTCCTCAGCCTCAGTACTTTTGCACATATAACACACTATCTCACAACTCGATGAAACCTTCACTCTTGCGCAGACATTTAGAAACAAAACATACCAATTTGAAAAATAAGCCACAGGAGTTTTTTGAGCGAGAATAAAGACGATTTTGAGTAGTAAGACATGTATAAAAGCAACAGATACCATTAATAGGAAGGGTCTAGAAGTGGTGAGCTACCGAGTGGCTAGGACAGGCAAGCCCCATGCTATTGTGGAGGACTTAATTCTTCCTGCTGCCGCGGATATGGCTGGGACAATGCTGGGGGAAAAGGCCAAAAAAACTATACAGATAATGCCTTCATCAAACAACACTGTTTCACGACGCATCAGTGACATGGCAGGAGATGTTTTGAAACAATTACTGCTTCGCATACAAGCCAGTGAATTCTATGCGTTACAGCTGGATGAGTCAACAGAAGTGGCGGGCCTGGCACAGTTCCTGGTATATGTCCGTTAAGTTTATGGGGGGGGTCAATTAAAAAAGACAACCTCTTCTGAAAACTACTGGAAACCAGGACAACGTGAGAGGATATTTTTAAAGTACTGGACAGCTTTGTGACATCAAATGGACTTTGGTGGTCAAGATGTGTTGGTATCTGTACTGATGGCGCAAACGCCATGACAGGGAGACATAGTGGAGTGGTAACGCGCCTGCAAGCAGTTGCTCCTGATGCCACTTGTGTACACTGCAGCATCCACTGAGTTGCAATGATATGGGCATTGACCATGTAACGCTTTTACAACATACAGAAGTGCGCTGGTTATCAATGGGCAAAATATTGACATGTTTTTTTTTATTGAGCTTAAAGTTTTCTTTGCTGACCATAATTTTCACTTGTCTGACCGCTTGCATCATGACGAGTTTCTCACACGATTGGCCTATCTGGGTGATGTTTTTTCTCGCCTGAATGATCTGAATCTAGGATTACAGGGACTCTCCGCAACTATATTCAATGTGCGGGACAAAATTGAGGCTATGATTAAGAAGTTGGAGCTCTTCTCTGTCTGCATTAACAAGGACAACACACAGGTCTTTTCATCATTTGTATGATTTTTTTTGTCTTCAAATGAACTAAAGCTTACGGACAATGTCAAATGTGATATAGTGAAGCACCTGAGTGAGCTGGGTGCGCAATTACGCAGCTACTTTCTCGAAACGGACGACACAAACAACTGGATTCATTATCCCTTTCATGCCCTGCCTCTAGTCCACTTACCCATATCTGAACAAGAGAGCCTCATCGAAATTGCAACAAGCAGTTCTGTGAAAATTGAATCTAATCAGAAGACACTGCCAGATTTCTGGATTGGGCTGTGCTCAGAGTATCCGAGTATCAGGAAAATTATTTAAGACTGAGACTCTCCAATACAACCCAACATTGCAGAGTTATGTGCATCCTTTCAAGCACACCCTACTCATTAACCTGTGGTGAGTTATTCACAATTTTAGATTAACAAATAAGGTTTTATATGTAAGATGGTTAAATAAAGAGAAAAATGATTGAGTATTATTATAATATTATTTGTGCCCTGGTCCTATAAGAGCTCTATGTCACTTCCCACGAGCCGGGTTGTGACAAAAACTCACACTCATTCTTATGTTTAATAAATGTATAGTGTGTGGCAGGCTCACAATGATGGCAAAAAACAACATTTGAGAGTGTGCTGACCCTGGTGCTAGAGAGGGGTACGCAGCTGGAGGTTGAATGTTTGAAGGGGTACGGGACTATAAAAAGTTTGCGAACCACTGCTCTAGAGGAACAGTGTCAGGATAGAATTTGTATTTGTTGTCTTGGCTGCTGGACCTTTTTTGGAAAACCATTATTTTTGTGTTACTGAGATTCATTGTCAGGGCCCAAGTCTGACACAATCTGTGTAGAAGATCTAGGTTCTGCTGTTGGCTCTCCTTGGTTGGGGACAGAGTCACCAGATCATCTGCAAACAGTAGACATTGGATTTCTGTCCGGGCACTGCAGACTGTTCTAGTGCCCTCACCAATTGATTTATATATAAACTCAGCAAAAAAAGAAACGTCCTCCTGCTGTCAACTGCGTTTATTTTCAGAAAACTTAACATGTGTAAATATTTGTATGAACATAACAAGATTCAACAACTGAGACATAAACTGAATAGGTTCCACAGACATGTGACTAACAGAAATTGAATAATGTGTCCCTGAACAAAGGGGGGGTCAAAATCAAAAGTAACAGTCAGTATCTGGTGTGGCCACCAGCTCCAGTAAGTACTACAGTGTATCTCCTCCTCATGGACTGCACCAGATTTGCCAGTTCTTGCTGTGAGATGTTACCCCACTCTTCCACCAAGGCACCTGCAAGTTCCCAGACATTTCTGGGGGGAGTGGTCCTAGTGACACACCGCCCCAGACCATAATGGACCCTCCACCTCCAAATCGATCCCACTCCAGAGTACAGGCCTTGGTGTAACGCTCATTCCTTCGACGATAAACGCGAATCCGACCATCACCCCTGGTGAGACAAAACCGCGACTTGTCAGAGAAGAGCACATTTTGCCAGTCCTGTCTGGTCCAGCGACGGTGGGTTTGTTTCCATAGGTGATGATGTCTGGTGAGGACCTGCCTTACAACAGGCCCTCAGTCCAGCCTCTCTCAGCCTATTGCGGACAGTCTGAGCACTGATGGAGGGATTGTGCGTTCCTGGTGTAACTCGGGCAGTTGTTGTTGCCATCCTGTACCTGTCCCGCAGGTGTGATGTACTGATCCTGGTCTGCCACTGCGAGGACGATCAGCTGTCCATCCTGTCTCCCTGTAGCGCTGTCTTAGGCGTCTCACAGTATGGACATTGCAATTTATTGCCTTGGCCACATCTGCAGTACTCATTCCTCCTTGCAGCATGCCTAAGGCACGTTCACGCAGATGAGCAGGGACCCTGGGCATCTTTCTTTTGGTGTTTTTCAGAGTCAGTAGAACGGCCTCTTTAGTGTCCTAAATTTTCATAACTGTGACCTTAATTGCCTACCGTCTGTTAGCTGTTAGTGTTTTAACTTAGGGATAGGCGTCCCACTAGCGGAGGGCGCACAATTCAAATAAAAATTATGGATATTAAACATTTAGGTACATATTTTATTTATTTCACCTTTATTTAACCAGGTAGGCAAGTTGAGAACAAGTTCTCATTTACAATTGAGACCTGGCCAAGATAAAGCAAAGCAGTTCGACACATTCAACAACACAGAGTTACACATGGAGTAAAACAAACATACAGTCAATAATACAGTAGAAAAATAAGTCTATATACAATGTGAGCAAATGAGGTGAGATAAGGGAGGTAAAGGCAAAAAAAGGCCATAGTGGCGAAGTAAATACAATATAGCAAGTAAAACACTGGAATGGTAGATTTGCATTGGAAGAAAGTGCAAAGTAGAAATAGAAATAATGGGGTGCAAGGGAGCAAAATAAAACTAAATAAATACATTAGGGGAAGAGGTAGTTGTTTGGGCTAAATTATAGATGGGCTATGTACAGGTGCAGTGATCTGTGAGCTGCTCTGACAGCTGGTGCTTAAAGCTAGTGAGGGAGATGTGTTTCCAGTTTCAGAGATTTTTGTAGTTCGTTCCTGTCATTGGCAGCAGAGAACTGGAAGGAGAGGCGGCCGAAGAAGGAATTGGCTTTGGGGGTGACCAGAGAGATATACCTGCTGGAGCGCGTGCTACAGGTGGGTGCTGCTATGGTGACCAGCGAGCTGAGATAAGGGGGGACTTAGCTAGCAGGGTCTTGTAGATGACCTGGAGCCAGTGGGTTTGGCGACGAGTATGAAGCGAGGGCCAGCCAACGAGAGCGTACAGGTCGCAGTGGTGGGTAGTATATGGGGCTTTGGTGACAAAACGGATGGCACTGTGATAGACTGCATCCAATTTATTGAGTAGGGTATTGGAGGCTATTTTGTAAATGACATCGCCAAGGTCGAGGATCGGTAGGATGGTCAGTTTTACAAGGGTATGTTTGGCAGCATGAGTGAAGGATGCTTTGTTGCGAAATAGGAAGCCAATTCTAGATTTAACTTTGGATTGGAGATGTTTGATGTGAGTCTGGAAGGAGAGTTTATAGTCTAACCAGGTATTTGTAGTTGTCTACATATTCTAAGTCAGAACCGTCCAGAGTAGTGATTCTCGACGGGCGGGCAGGTGCAGGCAGCGATCGGTTGAAGAGCATGCATTTAGTTTTACTTGTATTTAAGAGAAGTTGGAGGCCACGGAAGGAGAGTTGTATGGCATTGAAGCTCGTCTGGAGGGTTGTTAACACAGTGTCCAAAGAAGGGCCAGAAGTATACAGAATGGTGTCGTCTGCATAGAGGTGGATCAGAGACTCACCAGCAGCAAGAGCGACATCATTGATGTATACAGAGAAGAGAGTCGGCCCAAGAATTGAACCCTGTGGCACCCCCATAGAGACTGCCAGAGGTCCGGACAACAGGCCCTCGGATTTGACACACGGAACTCTATCAGAGAAGTAGTTGGTGAACCTGGCGAGGCAATCATTTGAGAAACCAAGGCTATTGAGTCTGCCGATGAGGATGTGGTGATTGACAGAGTCGAAAGCCTTGGCCAGGTCAATGAATACGGATGCACAGTATTGTTTCTTATCGATGGCGGTTAAGATATCGTTTAGGACCTTGAGCGTGGCTGAGGTGCACCTACGACCAGCTCTGAAACCAGATTGCATAGCGGAGAAGGTGCGGTGGGATTCGGAATGGTTGGTAATCTGTTTGTTGACTTGGCTTTCAAAGACCTTATAAAGGAAGGGTAGGATAGATATAGGTCTGTAGCAGTTTGGGTCAAGAGTGTCCCCCCCTTTTGAAGAGGGGGATGACCGCAGCTGCTTTCCAATCTTTGGGAATCTCAGACGACACGAGAGGTTGAACATATAAGTGTCTTATATCGGCTGAAAGCTTAAATTGTTGTTAATCCAACTGCACTATCCGATTTACAGTAGCTATTACAGCGAAAACATGCCATACGATTGTTTGAGGACGGCGCCCCACATCAAAATATTTTTCCACCGGTAAAGGTTTCATACATTCACAAATAACGATTAAATATTCACTTATTTTTTTGAAAATCTTCCTCTGATTTGTCATCCAAAGGGTCCCAGCTATAACAAGTAGTGCCGTTTTGTTAGATAAAATCCTTCTTTATATCCCAAAAAGTCAGTTTAGTTGGCGCCATCGATTTGAGTAATCCACTCGTTCAACGTGCAGAGAAAGGAATCTGAAAATCTACCCCTAAACTTTGTTTCAACAAGTCAAAATACGTTTCTATTTACTCCTCAGATACCCTAAAATGTAATCAAACTATAATATTTCTTACGGAAAGAAGTTTGTTCAATAGGAAACCCGATTTTAGCAGGTGCGTCCTGTCTTCATGGCGCGCAAACACACATTTCCAAGACTATGTCCCTGTAATAAAACTGATATTTCTTATTCATTTTTGAAGTTACAAGCCAGAAACCCTGAACATAGACTGCTGACACCCTGTGGAAGCCATAGGAATTTCATCCAGGGAGCTAATTTTCAATATGACCTTTTACGTGCCTTTCTAAGAGGATGGTCTCTCTCAAAAAAAATCATGTTGGTTTTTATTTGGATTTTTTCCTACCATATGTATTGTGTTATATTCTCCTACATTATTTTAACATTTCTACAAACTTCAAAGTGTTTTCTTTACAATGGTACCAATTATATGCATATCCTGGATTCAGGGCCTGAGCAACAAGCAATTTACTTTGGGCACGTCATTCAGGCGGGAATTGAGAAAAAAGGGGCCTAGCCCTAAGACGTTTTAATGACCGTTCCACAGGGGCATGTTCATTAATTGTTTATGGTTCATTGAACAAACATGGGAAACTGTGTTTAAACCCTTTACAATGAAGATCTGTGAAGTTATTTGGATTTTTACGAATTATCTTTGTAAGACAGTGTCCTGATAAAGGGACGTTTCTTTTTTTGCTGAGTTTATGTTGAAGAGGGTGGGGCTCAAGCTGCATCCCTCTCTCTCTCTACTTTCTCTTTCTGCTCTCTCTACTCTCTCTCTCTCTTGTCTCTTCTCTCCCTCTCTATCTCCTCTCTCTCTACTCTCTCTCTCTTTGTCTCTACTCTATATCTCTATCTCTACTTTCTCTCCTGTGTCTGAAGTCTTGTTGTTCATTCACTGCATTCAAACACTGTCTCTGGGCTCCCTCTAGTAGTGAATTGTGACTGGTACACTGGTGAGTGTTCCATCTCAGTTGGTTACTTAGGTTGTATCAGCTAGTTTATTATTGCTAGTGTATTAAAGCAATGTTTGAATATCCGAAAATAGTTGAATATGCAAGCATATAGTATAATGTACTGTATGTGTCTGTCGTTATAAGTAGTGCTTTCCTCTTGCTTAGCATGACAGTGAGAAGTGTACATTAGCATGATGCCCTGTAACAACCCACATGTTAACACTTTGGAGAGTACTGTATTTAGACGCAGTCACAGTCTCCTTAGCCCTTCACTAACACACACACACATTTTAAATACTTAATTTGAATCCACCATACAAATTTACAAAAAAAGGATCCAAACATTTCAAAGGTCCCTGTATGCATGGCACTGAAGGGTACAGGAAGCACCTCCTTCTCCAAACAGCTAGGCTGCCCACGACAGCTGAAACAGAGCAGTACCTAGCCAATTGGTTTGCTGTAGTTTTGTCAGCCCGCAATCTGGAGGCCACGCACTGCAAGCCTGTGTACGTGGCCAAGACTGCCAAATATCAGCACCACCAGCTTGTACCTCCACCCAGGCTGTCCCAGCACCACGAGGGGCTGGTACTGAAGCAGCTTGTCAGAAAAGGCCTGCTCCATGTAGCCGTCCAATCAGCAACTCCCCCTGACCTCCCCCACAACAACAATATCTGGTGTATTTGGTACACAGGAAAACACATCACCATCATCATCAAACCAGCTTCCTCTTACACAAGAATGTTTATGCATGTGTGCTGTTGGTGAGACCACTTGTCTCAACTCGCTGTCTATCAGGTCAACAAGGCGGTCATGTCTAGCAATGTACAAATCCTTGTATGAACAGCAGCCATTTACAACATGGGCAATGGACTCCATTACATTTGACTCGTGTAGAATACAAAATGGCTCATGGTTTGCATGGTACCAGAGTGCTACATTATATTTGTTGAAGGCACAGTTATGCCGAAACGTTGGCGATTTACCCAGTAAATACCTGGGAGTCTATAGAGTGTGAGACTCTTTATTTGTTTTATTGCTTGTAGAACTTGCAGCCTCACCTTAACAGTAAAGGTGAGAATGTCCTCACCAATGGCAGTATTCTGGTACATGGAATGGGAGTGGTCAGCACAGTCCAGAGCAGTGAATTTCCCCTGCAACCTCAGGCCAGTCCAGTGTTGCAGTAGCTGCATCCGTCTGATACCGGGGAGTGTTGTCCTGGATGTAGGATGAGATGTTCCATCATGGTGACAGAAGTCTCCACAACAACACCGCGATCTGCCACAACTGCATCAGAGGCAGTCACTGGCTCAGTTTCCATATCAGTCCGTGTCCACCTGAGCTCCACTCCAGTCCTGTTGCACAGGTCGTTGATGTCCAGCCAGTCTGACCAGACTCAAAAGCCCGCAGCACGAGTGTCCAATTTTCCATTGGCCTTCCTCCTGAAGTCCAGGAAGTTGTCCTCAGTGTCCCTGGCCAGTGAAACCTTCCTCCTCCGTTGGTCCAGAAGGAGGGAAGCTCTGGCTAACTCCTTAACTGTCACATCGTCACTGTTGAGCATGTTCAACAGGTGAGTCAGTCTGGTAGCAGTGTAAATCCACTCAATATTCGGGACACCCAAACCCCCCTCTCTTTGGCTCAGGAAGACAACGTCACATGTGGTGTGTGTGTTGAAGCATAGCCACTTTCTCACCACTTGAACAGTTTTGTTGTTCATTTCCCTCAGAACCTTCTGTGGGAGAGGCACATTTGCAAGCAGATGTTGAAACTTTGCTAGGGCCACCTTTCTCACAAATCAAATCAAATGTTATTTGTCACATGCTCTGAATACAACAGGTGTAGACCTTACTGTGAAATGCTTACTTACAAGCCCTTAACCAACAATGCAGTTCAAGAAAGAGTTAAGAAAATATTTACTAAATAAACTAAAGTAAAAATAGTAAAATACTTTTTATTTGTAACACAATACAATAACGAGGCTATATACAGGGGGTACTTGTACCCAGTCTCTGTGGGGGTACAGGTTAGTCAAGTTATTTTGTACATGTACTGTAGGTAGGGGTAAAGTGACTATGCATAGATAATAAACAGCGAGTAGCAGCAGTGTAAAAACAAAGGGAAGTGGGCATGTCAATGTAAATAGTCCAGGTGGCCATTTGATTAATTGTTCAGCAGTCTTATGGCCTGGGGATAGAAGCTGTTATGGAGCCTTTTGGTCCTAGACTTGGCGCTCCGGTACTGCTTGCCATGCGGTAGCAGAGAAAACAGTCTATGACTTGGGTGACTGGAGTCTTTGACAATTTTTTTGGGCCTTCCTCTGACACCACCGAGTGTATAGGTCCTGGATGGTAGGAAGCTTGGCCCCAGTGATGTACTGGGCTATACGCACTACCCTCTGTAGTGCCTTATGGTCAGATGCCTAGCAGTTGCCATACCAGGCGGTGATGCAACCGGTCAGGATGCTCTCGATGGTGCAGCTGTATAACTTTTTGAGGATCTGGGAAGCCATGCCACATCTTTACAGTCTCTTGAGGGGGAAAAGGTGTTGTCGTGCCCTCTTCACGACTGTCTTCATGTGTTTGGACCATGATAGTTCGTTGGTGATGTCAATGGTGATCAGTTTTAGACTTGTACCAGCGGTTACCTCCACTGTGTCTTTCATAGAACACTGCTCATTTAGTGTCTTTCACTTCCAGACCATTTCAAAAAGTAATCTGTGCGAGAGAGCATCTCTTTGATAACATGCTCCTCTCTGGAGGAGATCTGAACGTCATCATCAAGCCATGGAGCCACTGGTTAATGGCTAGGATGAAGTTAACAGCACTCTATGGGCAGCCGGTTTTTACACCAACCCTGAGTGGGATTCGGCTCATCCAGCTGCTTCCCACAAATAACTTGGAGAAAAGAGCCTTTGTACACATCAGATATAATGTCCACATAAGGCCGAGGCAGTTGTATTTCCTCAAGTCATTACACCATGTGATAAAGTGCCAAAGGCACTGTCTTTTACCACCCTGTCTTTCCCTTAACAGCACCACCCTGTCTGTCCCTTAACAGTACCACCCTGTCTTTCCCCTAACAGCACCACCCTGTCTTTCCCTTAACAGCACCACCCTGTCTTTCCCCTAACAGCACCACCCTGTCTTTCCCTTAACAGCACCACCCTGTCTTTCCCCTAACAGCACCACCCTGTCTTTCCCTTAACAGCACCACCCTGTCTTTCCCTTAACAGCACCACCTAGTCTTTCCCTTAACAGCACCACCCTGTCTTTCCCTTAACAGCACCACCCTGTCTGTCCCTTAACAGCACCACCCTGTCTTTCCCTTAACAGCACCACCCTGTCTTTCCCTTAACAGCACCACCCTGTCTGTCCCTTAACAGCACCACCCTGTCTGTCCCTTAACAGCACCACCCTGTCTTTCCCCTAACAGCACCACCCTGTCTTTCCCTTAACAGCACCACCCTGTCTTTCCCTTAACAGCACCACCCTGTCTTTCCCTTAACAGCACCACCCTGTCTTTCCCTTAACAGCACCACCCTGTCTGTCCCTTAACAGCACCACCCTGTCTTTCCCTTAACAGCACCACCCTGTCTTTCCCTTAACAGCACCACCCTGTCTGTCCCTTAACAGCACCACCCTGTCTTTCCCTTAACAGCACCACCCTGTCTGTCCCTTAACAGCACCACCCTGTCTGTCCCTTAACAGCACCACCCTGTCTGTCCCTTAACAGCACCACCCTGTCTTTCCCTTAACAGCACCACCCTGTCTTTCCCTTAACAGCACCACCCTGTCTGTCCCTTAACAGCACCACCCTGTCTTTCCCTTAACAGCACCACCCTGTCTTTCCCCTAACAGCACCACCCTGTCTTTCCCTTAACAGCACCACCCTGTCTCACAATTTCAGTCATGCTTATTAAAATGTCCCTGGGACCCCTTTCCCTAACAGTGTATACTCTTCCCTAATTTATGTGCTCTCTGTCACCACCGGCCGCATAGCAAATGGCCCAACAAAACACAAAGGACAATGCCCATGGACCAGTCAGTCCTTCCCCCATTAAGAGCCAAAATGTATCTCTCTCTACAGTATCCAAAGGACTGCCTATTGAAATGTGTGTTAGTGATGCTATTGCATCTATGTCTGGTATTTTTCTAAAACGTGTCCTCTGAGGATAACTCTGATGCTATCAATATGGATGTATGATCTCTGTAGTAACTTGTATATGGATGTATGATCTCTGTGGTAGCTTGTATATGGATGTATGATCCTGTGGTAGCTTGTATATGGATGTATGATCTCTGTGGTAGCTTGTATATGGATGTATGATCTCTGTAGTAACTTGTATATGGATGTATGATCTCTGTAGTAACTTGTATATGGATGTATGATCTCTGTGGTAGCTTGTATATGGATGTATGATCTCTGTAGTAACTTGTATATGGATGTATGATCTCTGTGGTAGCTTGTATATGGATGTATGATCTCTGTGGTAGCTTGTATATGGATGTATGATCTCTGTGGTAACTTGTATATGGATGTATGATCTCTGTGGTAACTTGTATATGGATGTATGATCTCTGTGGTAGCTTGTATATGGATGTATGATCTCTGTGGTAACTTGTATATGGATGTATGATCTCTGTGGTAACTTGTATATGGATGGATGATCTCTGTGGTAACTTGTATATGGATGATGATCTCTGTGGTAACTTGTATATGGATGATGATCTCTGTGGTAACTTGTATATGGATGTATGATCTCTGTGGTAGCTTGTATGATCTCTGTGGTAACTTGTATATGGATGTATGGTCTCTGTGGTAACTTGTATATGGATGATGATCTCTGTGGTAACTTGTATATGGATGTATGGTCTCTGTGGTAACTTGTATATGGATGATGATCTCTGTGGTAGCTTGTATATGGATGATGATCTCTGTGGTAACTTGTATATGGATGTATGATCTCTGTGGTAGCTTGTATGATCTCTGTGGTAACTTGTATATGGATGTATGGTCTCTGTGGTAACTTGTATATGGATGATGATCTCTGTGGTAACTTGTATATGGATGTATGGTCTCTGTGGTAACTTGTATATGGATGATGATCTCTGTGGTAGCTTGTATATGGATGATGATCTCTGTGGTAACTTGTATATGGATGTATGATCTCTGTGGCAACTGGTATCTGTACAGGGTGAACTGTAAACTACTCTATAAAAAGGGGTTTTATTATCTTTAGGAAGTCTGTCATATCTGCATTAGGTCTCATCCCCCACACAAGCCTTTAGATGCTGTGACACCCTGTGGAGATTGGGCCTGGGGGATCAGGTTACTGTAACTTGGTATCGTTTGATTGTTCAATTGTGGTTGGTTTTGATTTGAAAGAATCACACCGTCAAATGTTCTAAATGGAATGAAATGCCTTTGATCTGCCTCTTATCTTGCCCATAGAATAAGGTTGTATGAAATTGTAAGCTACCTGGGGATGTGTCCCCTAAGTAGTTCTGTTCATGCTTTGTAACTCAAGGATCTTCATGCCTAGTAATGCTTCTTTATTTTACCTTTATTTAAAACGGCAAGCCAGTTAGGAACAAATTCTTATTTACAATGATGGCCTAGGAACAGTGGGTTAACAGCCTTGTTCAGGTGCAGAAGTACAGATTTTTACCTTGTCAGCTCAGGGATTCGATCTTGCAACCTTTCGGTTACTAGTCCAATGCTCTAACCACTAGGCTACCTGCTGCCCCATGCTTTGTAACTTAAGCTTTTTGCCTTTTATAATGTAACAATTAGATCTCAAATAGTATTTGAACCCAGGGTTGCTGGTGTGGCCACCCTTCTCATGGTGACTGTCTTGTCGTCAGGACTATGAGAGCCGCTCCAGCTACACGGTGTCTCCGAATGGCGTGGTTTCTCCCAGCAGCCCCTGCTCTCCGTTTCTCACCCCGCTGGCGGCGCGTCACTACCTCCAGCTCCTCCAACAGCAGATCCAGCAGCAGCAGCAACACACACAGGTGGCCGTCGCACAGGTGAGAGAGAGAGAGAGAGAGACACACACACACACACACACACACAGTCTTGTACAGCTAACCTTGTGGGGACACATAATTCAGTCCCATTCAAAATCCTATTTTCCCTAAACCTAACCCGTACTCTTACCCTAACCTTTACCCAAAAACCTAACCTTAACCCTGAACCTAACCCTAGCTGCTAACCCTAAACCTAACCCTAACACTAATTCTAACCTTAACCATAAATCCTCTAGAAATAATATTTCTGGGGACAAACAAAATGTTGCTAGTTGGTTAAATTCTAGTTATTTACATTTATTCACTATTCTAGTTTAACACACACACACACACAAACACACACACACACACACACACACACACACACACCAAGCTGTTGTATATCTGTGGTGGTCCAGATGTCTGGTCAGTGAGACAGTTGTCCTCCTCAGGCATCAGCTGACCACCACACACTCTTTATCGGTTTCTACTGCGTTAAATTCACTCGGCCATCCTCTACACCAGTCCAGTGGCTCAGGTCATTGTGGTAGCAATGCCAGGGTGGTGGGTTTGATTCCCGCTGGGGTTGTCAATATATAAATGTATGCACACACTGTTTTAAGTCGTATTGTATAAAAGCGGCTGCTAAATTGCATGTAGTGTACATTCACATGTGCAAAAGTTAATTAAGTTCATGTACATAATATAGCCAGTCCTTCAGTGCACATAATATAGCCAGTCCTACAGTGCACATAATATAGCCAGTCCTACAGTGCACATAATATAGCCAGTCCTACAGTGAACATAATATAGCCAGTCCTACAGTGCACATAATATAGCCAGTCCTACAGTGCACATAATATAACCAGCTCTACAGTGGACATAATATAACCAGCTCTACAGTGCACATAATATAGCCAGTCCTACAGTGCACATAATATAACCAGCTCTACAGTGCACATAATATAGCCAGGCCTACAGTGCACATAATATAGCCAGTCCGACAGTGCACATAATATCACCAGTCCTACAGTGCACATAATATAACCAGTCCTACAGTGCACATAATATAACCAGTTCTACAGTGCACATAATATAACCAGTGCACATAATATAGCCAGCCCTACAGTGCACATAATATAACCAGTGCACATAATATAGCCAGTCCTACAGTGCACATAATATAGCCAGTCCTACAGTGCACATAATATAGCCAGTCCTACAGTGCACATAATATAACCAGTCCTACAGTGCACATAATATAACCAGTCCTACAGTGCACATAATATAGCCAGTCCTACTGTGCACATAATATAGCCAGTCCTACAGTGCACATAATATAGCCAGTCCTACAGTGCACATAATATAGCCAGTCCTACAGTGCACATAATATAGCCAGTCCTACAGTGCACATAATATAGCCAGTCCTACAGTGCACATAATATAGCCAGTGCTACAGTGCACATAATATAGCCAGCTCTACAGTGCACATAATATAACCAGCTCTACAGTGCACATAATATAACCAGCTCTACAGTGCACATAATATAACCAGCTCTACAGTGCACATAATATAACCAGCTCTACAGTGCACATAATATAACCAGTCCTACAGTGCACATAATATAGCCAGCCCTACAGTGCACATAATATAGCCAGCCCTACAGTGCACATAATATAGCCAGCCCTACAGTGCACATAATATAGCCAGCCCTACAGTGCACATAATATAGCCAGTCCTACAGTGCACATAATATAACCAGTCCTACAGTGCACATAATATAGCCAGTCCTACAGTGCACATAATATAGCCAGTCCTACAGTGCACATAATATAACCAGTCCTACAGTGCACATAATATCACCAGTCCTACAGTGCACATAATATAACCAGTTCTACAGTGCACATAATATAACCAGTGCACATAATATAGCCAGCCCTACAGTGCACATAATATAACCAGTGCACATAATATAGCCAGCCCTACAGTGCACATAATATAACCAGTCCAACAGTGCACATAATATAGCCAGCCCTACAGTGCACATAATATCACCAGTCCTACAGTGCACATAATATAGCCAGTCCTACAGTGCACATAATATAGCCAGTCCTACAGTGCACATAATATAGCCAGTTCTACAGTGCACATAATATAGCCAGCCCTACAGTGCACATAATATAACCAGTCCTACAGTGCACATAATATCACCAGTCCTACAGTGCACATAATATCACCAGTCCTACAGTGCACATAATATAGCCAGTTCTACAGTGCACATAATATAACCAGTCCTACAGTGCACATAATATAGCCAGTCCTACAGTGCACATAATATAGCCAGTCCTACAGTGCACATAATATAGCCAGTCCTACAGTGCACATAATATAACCAGTCCTACAGTGCACATAATATAACCAGTCCTACAGTGCACATAATATAGCCAGTCCTACAGTGCACATAATATAACCAGTCCTACAGTGCACATAATATAGCCAGTCCTACAGTGCACATAATATAGCCAGTCCTACAGTGCACATAATATAGCCAGTCCTACAGTGCACATAATATAGCCAGTCCTACAGTGCACATAATATAGCCAGTCCTACAGTGCACATAATATAACCAGCTCTACAGTGCACATAATATAACCAGCTCTACAGTGCACATAATATAACCAGCTCTACAGTGCACATAATATAGCCAGTCCGACAGTGCACATAATATAACCAGTCCGACAGTGCACATAATATCACCAGTCCTACAGTGCACATAATATCACCAGTCCTACAGTGCACATAATATAACCAGTTCTACAGTGCACATAATATAACCAGTGCACATAATATAGCCAGCCCTACAGTGCACATAATATAACCAGTGCACATAATATAGCCAGCCCTACAGTGCACATTATATAACCAGTGCACATAATATAGCCAGCCCTACAGTGCACATAATATAACCAGTGCACATAATATAGCCAGCCCTACAGTGCACATAATATAACCAGTCCTACAGTGCACATAATATAGCCAGTCCTACAGTGCACATAATATCACCAGTCCTACAGTGCACATAATATAACCAGTCCTACAGTGCACATAATATAACCAGTGCACATAATATAACCAGTCCTACAGTGCACATAATATAACCAGCCCTACAGTGTACATAATATAACCAGTCCTACAGTGCACATAATATAACCAGTCCTACAGTGCACATAATATAACCAGTCCTATAGTGCACATAATATCACCAGCCTTACAGTGCACATAATATAGCCAGTCCTACAGTGCACATAATATAGCCAGCCTTACAGTGCACATAATATAGCCAGTCCTACAGTGCACATAATATAGCAAGTCCTACAGTGCACATAATATCACCAGTCCTACAGTGCACATAATATCACCAGTCCTACAGTGCACATAATATCACCAGCCCTACAGTGCACATAATATAACCAGCCCTACGGTGCACATAATATAACCAGCCCTACGGTGCACATAATATAACCAGCTCTACGGTTCACATAATATAACCAGCTCTACAGTTCACATAATATAACCAGCTCTACAGTGCACATAATATAACCAGCTCTACAGTGCACATAATATAACCAGCCCTACAGTGCACATAATATAGCCAGCTCTACAGTGCACATAATATAACCAGCTCTACAGTGCACATAATCTAACCAGTCCTATAGTGCACATAATATCACCAGCCTTACAGTGCACATAATATCACCAGCCTTACAGTGCACATAATATAGCCAGTCCTACAGTGCACATAATATAGCCAGCCCTACAGTGCACATAATATAACCAGTCCTACAGTGCACATAATATCACCAGTCCTACAGTGCACATAATATAACCAGTCCTACAGTGCACATAATATAACCAGTCCTATAGTGCACATAATATCACCAGCCTTACAGTGCACATAATATCACCAGCCTTACAGTGCACATAATATAGCCAGTCCTACAGTGCACATAATATAGCCAGCCTTACAGTGCACATAATATAGCCAGTCCTACAGTGCACATAATATAACCAGTCCTACAGTGCACATAATATAGCCAGTCCTACTGTGCACATAATATAGCCAGTCCTACAGTGCACATAATATAACCAGCCCTACAGTGCACATAATATAACCAGCCCTACGGTGCACATAATATAACCAGCCCTACGGTGCACATAATATAACCAGCTCTACAGTGCACATAATATAACCAGCTCTACAGTGCACATAATATAACCAGCTCTACAGTGCACATAATATAACCAGCCCTACAGTGCACATAATATAACCAGCCCTACAGTGCACATAATATAGCCAGCTCTACAGTGCACATAATATAGCCAGCTCTACAGTGCACATAATATAGCCAGCCCTACAGTGCACATAATATAACCAGCCATATAGATGTTCCATGGGGGACTGTCTGTCTGGCTTAATCACGGCATCATGTGCCTCATTTGGCACCATTGTCTGCCTGTCTCTCTGCTGCATGACCACTAGGGAGCACTGCCATCACAGCTATGTCAGGACACACAAACACACACACACACACACACACACACGTATTCGTGTGCACTTACATGCGCACACACACACACACAACACAACACAACACAACACAACACAACACAACACAACACACCGGGGACAGAGTGAATCAGTCTGCTATTGTTGCAGAAAATGAGCCTGGAAGGCACAACACAAACACACATTTATTTATATTTTTCATTTATTTTCCCAGTCGTTTCCAGAGGTTTGCAGATGCGCATCGTCAGACTATAATGAGCTCACCGTGAATTATATTAACAAATAATAGTGGGAACTCGTCATTATTTTCAATTTCAGGTTGGGGAAATTCCATCTAATTAGATTTTCAACTGCAGTCTCTTGGATGATGTCTGGGGTCGGGCTGTAGCATGAAGTAGAATCTTTCAAACAGAAAAACCTCACTGACAGACACACACAGTGCGCAGTCTCTCCTAGACTCGTAGAGAGAGAGGTGGAGTCTGTTTGTGTGTGAAGTGAGCACTGTTTAGGTCTGAGTACACACTGTTATAAACACACTCACACTACACACACACACACACTTCCTCACACTCCATTCACATCCCCATCATCATCAGTCCCACTAGGCACAGTTCTGATTCCTGACCCCCCCTCTTTCCTGCTCGTCTCCCCCACTCAGGTGCAGCTCCTGAAGGATCAGATGTCAGTGGAGACCGCAGCTCGTGTGGAGGCCCAGGCTCGTGTCCACCAGCTGCTACTACAGAACAGAGACCTGCTCCAGCACCTGTCCCTGCTGGTCACACAGCTCAAACACCTGGAGAGCAAGGCACCAGGACAGGGACCGGGGGAGAGACACACAGCTGGACTGGGACAGGGGGAGAGACAGGGTCACAGTAAGTCACCTGCACTATCTATACGAACCAGAACAATTAAGTTGAATATACAGTACAGGTAAAAGTCATTCTTCATTGAGCATGCTTGTTAATCCAGGACTTTATCTGTGTCTAGGACACTGGCCCTGCATGTACAACAGTTAATCATCAAGGACAGATCACACTTACATACCAACATTTAGGAAATGCACATTGTTAAGCAAACTAAGCAATCATAGCGCCCCCCCCCCCCCCCCCCCCCACACACACACACACCTATTCACAGACTGTGAGTGTGTGTACTGAGAAAGCTTCTCTTGCAATGACATCTCCTGGCTTATTTAACACTATTACTACTCATGGATCGTTTTTGGGTCCAGATACACGCGCGCGCGCACACACACACACATACAAACACACACACACACAAACACATACACACACGCATACAAACACACACACACACATACAAACACACACACGCATACAAACACACACGCATACACACACGCATACAAACACACATACACACATGCATACAAACATACACATACACACGCATATACACACACACACACACACACACACGCATATACACACACGCATACACACACACACACACATATATATAAACAAAACATATCAGATCCAATGAATAAGAGTACATAGAAGTCAAAACAGGACAACAACAATGGTAAGATACAATTATGAGGAGTGTAGTGGACATAGAACTGGTGCTCTCCTGATACAAAGGGGAAACAGGTCTACAAATCCTTTACTTTGAGTAGAAATACCCTGAAAAATACAGGTAAAATAGATGCTGGTTCATTTTGACTGTGGCTAGATTTCATTTCCCAGCCTGAATACAACTGAAGAAGTCTTGAACTCAAAATTGTACTGAAGTATTTGCTATAAAAATGGACTTAAGGATCAAACATAAGTAAATTTGAAGGTTTTGTAAACCTATCAGATGCTTAATAATTTGAATCAACTTAAACCTCCTCAGACTCCTCACTCTCTACTGCGATCACCCTCTTTGCACGGTCCATGAAGTCTGGCCTGCTCCTGACAGAGTCCTGGTGCCACAGCATCACAGCTTTTATCAGATCATACTCCCTGATATCTGGAGAGGACAGCTGGACCATAAGGAGATCTGACTGTGTATCAGACTTTAGGTTGGACCGCCAATCGGTTTTCACCTGTTTCATGGTATTAAAACCTCTTTCACATTCAGCTGTGGAGGCAGGGAAGGACAGGACCAGGTCAACCAATGCCAGCAAATCAGGGCAGGAATGCTGATGGCTCCTGTTGACACGGAACCAGGACATCTTCTGCAGGGACTGGGGCTCCTGGTATATCAGCACCTTCAGGACAGTCCACTGGTCAGGGATCCTTTCAACATGGATGCCAGAGGTCTTCAGGACAGTCCACTGGTCAGGGATCCTTTCAACATGGATGCCAGAGGTCTCTCAGGACAAGCTTGAAGTGGTCCACCAGGGTTTCCAGTTCAGTGTCATCAAAATCTAGCATCATGCAGTTTTAATTCTCTTCTCTATAAAAATATGATGATGAACCTGAACCCAACCTGACTGTCCTGTAATACAAAACATAAAGTAACCTGCTGCTTCATCTCCTGACTCTGGCCAGTTGGTGAAGGTGACCAGCTTGGTGGAACACAGGACCCCTACACTGGTGTCCTGGAACCTGTCAGTCATACTCTCCACTAGCCTGTCAAGCATTTTGTCCTGTGAGGTGACAAGGGTCTTGCTTTACATTTTACTAGACGCACTTATCCAGAGCAAGTTACAGTAGTGAATGCATACATTTCATACATTTTTTTCTCCGTACTGGTCCCCCGTGGGAATCGAACCCACAACCCTGGCGTTGCAAACACCATGCTCTACCAACTGAGCCACACGGGACCTTTTCACCTCTGGTCAGCAAAATTCTATCATATCTGCTGGCCATTGTGGCCTTCATCATGGGCCCTTCTCTGATGATAAAAGGCTCATTTTACCATCCTTTCAGAATGTTCCTTTTCATCACACTCTCACTCACACTCTCTCTCCCTCCCTCTCTTATTGACGTAATCCTTTCTCTTAATTCTCTTAAGGTAAGTATTTCTTATTGCAGCTTAAATAAACATACCTGGTTTTGTACTTCTTACGTACTGCCTGTGTTGAGCACAATGAGCTGTGGGCTTCTGCTATGGTGATGGTGGACCTCTGCAGACAGGGTGCTCAGGTGTGTTAGTGTGTCATGCAGGAAGCCCCAGAAGCGGAGAACAACAGCCTCCCTCGCAGTACTGTAGTATTCCTGGCCTTGGTCTGCTGGACACCTCAGACATTTTGGCCATCAGCAGATTGAATCTGAAATATAGAAAGAACAAAGACATACAACTAGACAATTAATTGCTGTCCAAAAAAAACTATATTAGATATGACAGATTTTATCAGTGCATAAAGCATTGGAACATGATGTTACCAATTGTAACCGTGTTTGTTGTTATTTACTGGACATTACAAATTAATGATGACTTTTAGAGTACTTAGCATAGCAATCTAGAGCCACTACCTGTTCCAGGTGCTGGACACGCCCCTGGTAACCTCGCAGGAAGTGGTCCAGTGCACGCAATAGGTGTCCTACCAATCGGTTCCCGACAATTCAGGTGGGCACCAGTGGTGTGTGCCCAAGAGCCTGGAAGCTGTTTACTAGGTTTGCCCTGTTCAGTGGACTGGTGTGGTAGAAGGTGTAGAGCCCACTGAGGAGGTCTTCTACTTTCTGAAACATCCCGTTGGACTGGATGGCATCAGAAAAGGTCAGTTCAAGGCGGTGTGCCATACAGTGGATGCCGATGATGTAGGCCCCGTCCCCCTTCAGCCGGCTGACCACACCATTCTTGGCTCCGGTTATCAGAGCAGCTCCATCTGTTCCCAGAGCGACCAACTTGCTCCCCCACTCATCACACAGTCCCTCCATGATGGCACTGATGGAGTTGCTTATGTGTGTCTGCCTTCTCCACCGACTTGATGCCAACAAACGTCGACTCAATCTTTCCCTTGTGACAGAATCTGACAAACTAACTCCTCGTCTTTCACAGAACTGTCTGTGGAGCCATCTGACATGATGGAGAGAAATGTGCTGCTTTTCAGATTCTCTCTGATGTTGTTTCTCTCCACCTCTGCAATATGGTGCATAAACTCTTTGGCTTGCTTCTCATTTCTATATGTTGAGCCCACAGCGATTCCTTTTTTTTCATCCGAACTGCAAAAATCAAACAAATTAATGATATAATATTGAAATATACAATCATGTTATCCAATATAGCTGGCAGGTGATTGTGCTAAATTAGCCTTCTACCCTTAGTTTACTTAAGGATCAACATTATAAGGCTGGTAAAGTCAATTGTGTCACAATGCTTTAAAATGTAAACAGCATCTGGAGACAAACATTAAAATAGAATGTTACAGAGCCATAGGAAAGCATGGAGATCCATGTCAGCATCAGTAGGCCTATAATGTTATGGTATTTATACACTATTTTGAGGTGAACAAAAGCTTATCAAGAGCTGAGAAATAACCTACAATACTGGACCACGTCTGTTAAATAGACTTGTAAAAACTAGCTACAGAAGTACTAGTCAAGCTACAAGAGTAACAACATTTTCACTTAATCACACATCCAGTCCAAGTCAGAAAGTTGTCTCGCCTTCTTGCCAATGGCATGTACAGTCCTAAACAGGATCTTCCTCTTCGCGCTGGTCTGCTCTGACACCGTCACAGAGGGTGTCAAGACGAGAGGCTCCGATTGACCCGGGACACAGACACCCAGGCAATGTGACACTTCCTGTGATCATGGTCACGAATGTTCTCCAGCTTCATCATTTTAAATGAGTTGTTTCTGTTTTTATCTTTAGCATACTGGCGACACACATCAACTCATCACAGCCTCAGCCTCATACTGTAGCCAGCCTCTTGAAACTCCTTTATCTCCAAACCTCCATTTCTCACAAAACTTTCTTTTTTGTGTGATTCGTCCTCCTTTTCTTCGGTGGGTTTTCGTTTCAAAGGTTGGCTTACTCCAGGTAAATGTTGCCACATAACAGCTATTTAATGAACGGTAGCTAGCAGCAGACCCGTGGCAAGTGAGCAATGTCCCGTACGGTAAACAGTGGCGTGAAACTAGGAGCACTAGAGACGGTCTGTGGCTGGCAAACATGAGTCATTTCCTCCGAGACATCATGCCAGATATTTTATTACATGACTATTTTGGTACAAACATTTACCTGCCAGTGTGGCGGATAGCCTTCTGAGATTTACTCGCCAAATGGAAAATCTACCCGCATTTGGCGCTTGGCGGGTGTTCATTTTGTGTGTGTGTGTGTGTGTGTGTGTGTGTGTGTGTATTTGTTTGTATTTTTTTTAAATATTTTTTTTTATGTTGCAGCTAAAAGCTGAATTGCGTATACAAAAGCATATAACAAACTACAACAAATCCAAAATAATAGCATTGTATCACCACAGTTTGGAAGTTAGTGGAAGGATGAGTGATGAATTGAAGCAGTTCAGATGGCATTACGAGAGGAGGAACTTCAGGTATGGATGGTCACGGAGGTGAGACAGTTAGGTCCGCACCCTCAACAGCACACCAATAGAGAGATGAGCCCACTTCACTTTTCTGTCCCCAATGTCCTTTCTCCGGGCTTTGTAGCTTGATGGTTAGCTAGCTACTCCTCTCCACTAACTCTGTGTATCACCCAGTTGGGTGAAGCTAACGTTACTGCTGCCACACGGTGCTGAAAGCTCACCACTAGGGCTGCGCAATTAATCGCATTCAAATTCAGACAGTCCATAGCTAGCTAGCTGCTACACTCTAAAATGAAAAGGTTCCTGGAGTATCCGTTAGGGGTTCTTCAAATTGAAACTGTGGGGGAACCCCTATAAATTCTTCAAATAATCCCTTTTAATGGATCCTCAAAGAACCTTTTGAAGAACCATTTGGGTTATTAATAATGATGATAAGCATAACAATAACAACAATAACACACTATTTTAGTTGTCAGTGTTTATTATGGTTTTAGTGGCAAAGCAGAATAAAACAATCCAAAGAGGTAAACTCCCAGCAGAGCCCCAAGTCTAATGTGTGTATCCTCTGACGTGTTGATGTTCTCTGTATCCTCTGGAGTGTTGATGTACTCTGTATCCTCTGGCGTGTTGATGTTAATGTGTTGATGTTCTCTGTATCCTCTGACGTGTTGATGTACTCTGTATCCTCTGGCGTGTTGATGTACTCTGTATCCTCTGGCGTGTTGATGTTCTCTGTATCCTCTGTGTGTTGATGTTCTCTGTATCCTCTGGCGTGTTGATGTTAATGTGTTGATGTTCTCTGTATCCTCTGGCGTGTTGATGTTAATGTGTTGATGTTCTCTGTATCCTCTGACGTGTTGATGTACTCTGTATCCTCTGGCGTGTTGATGTACTCTGTATCCTCTGGCGTGTTGATGTTCTCTGTATCCTCTGGCGTGTTGATGTTCTCTGTATCCTCTGGCGTGTTGATGTTCTCTGTATCCTCTGGCGTGTTGATGTACTCTGTATCCTCTGGCGTGTTGATGTTAATGTGTTGATGTACTCTGTATCCTCTGGCGTGTTGATGTACTCTGTATCCTCTGGCGTGTTGATGTTGATGTTCTCTGTATCCTCTGTGTGTTGATGTTAATGTGTTGATGTTCTCTGTATCCTCTGACGTGTTGATGTTAATGTGTTGATGTTCTCTGTATCCTGTGGCGTGTTGATGTTAATATGTTGATGTTCTCTGTATCCTCTGGAGTGTTGATGTTAATGTGTTGATGTTCTCTGTATCCTCTGTCCTGTTGATGTTAATGTGTTGATGTTCTCTGTATCCTCTGACGTGTTGATGTTAATGTGTTGATGTTAATGTGTTGATGTTCTCTGTATCCTGTGTTGATGTTAATGTGTTGATGTTCTCTGTATCCTCTGGAGTGTTGATGTTAATGTGTTGATGTTCTCTGTATCCTCTGTCCTGTTGATGTTAATGTGTTGATGTTCTCTGTATCCTCTGGTGTGTTGATGTTAATGTGTTGATGTTCTCTGTATCCTCTGGCGTGTTGATGTTCTCTGTATCCTCTGACGTGTTAATGTTCTCTGTATCCTCTGGCGTGTTGATGTTCTCTGTATCCTCTGGTGTGTTGATGTTAATGTGTTGATGTTCTCTGTATCCTCTGGCGTGTTGATGTTCTCTGTATCCTCTGACGTGTTGATGTTCTCTGTATCCTCTGACGTGTTGATGTTCTCTGTATCCTCTGGCGTGTTGATGTTCTCTGTATCCTCTGACGTGTTGATGTTCTCTGTATCCTCTGACGTGTTGATGTTAATGTGTTGATGTTCTCTGTATCCTCTGACGTGTTGATGTTAATGTGTTGATGTTCTCTGTATCCTCTGACGTGTTGATGTTAATGTGTTGATGTTCTCTGTATCCTCTGACGTGTTGATGTTAATGTGTTGATGTTCTCTGTATCCTGTGGCGTGTTGATGTTAATGTGTTGATGTTCTCTGTATCCTGTGGCGTGTTGATGTTAATGTGTTGATGTTCTCTGTATCCTCTGGCGTGTTGATGTTAATGTGTTGATGTTCTCTGTATCCTCTAGTAGTGTTGATGTTAATGTGTTGATGTTCTCTGTATCCTCTGGCGTGTTGATGTTCTCTGTATCCTCTGACGTGTTGATGTACTCTGTATCCTCTGGCGTGTTGATGTTCTCTGTATCCTCTGACGTGTTGATGTTCTCTGTATCCTCTGACGTGTTGATGTTATCTGTATCCTCTGACGTGTTGATGTTAATGTGTTGATGTTCTCTGTATCCTCTGGCGTGTTGATGTTCTCTGTATCCTGTGGCGTGTTGATGTTCTCTGTATCCTGTGGCGTGTTGATGTTAATGTGTTGATGTTCTCTGTATCCTCTGGCAGTGTTGATGTTAATGTGTTGATGTTCTCTGTATCCTCTGGCGTGTTGATGTTCTCTGTATCCTCTGACGTGTTGATGTTAATGTGTTGATGTTCTCTGTATCCTCTGACGTGTTGATGTTAATGTGTTGATGTTCTCTGTATCCTGTGGCGTGTTGATGTTAATGTGTTGATGTTCTCTGTATCCTCTGACGTGTTGATGTTAATGTGTTGATGTTCTCTGTATCCTCTGACGTGTTGATGTTGATGTTCTCTGTATCCTCTGACGTGTTGATGTTCTCTGTATCCTCTGACGTGTTGATGTTAACATGTTGATGTTCTCTGTATCCTGTGGCATGTTGATGTTAATGTGTTGATGTTCTCTGTATCCTGTGGCGTGTTGATGTTAATGTGTTGATGTTCTCTGTATCCTCTGGAGTGTTGATGTTAATGTGTTGATGTTCTCTGTATCCTGTGGCGTGTTGATGTTAATGTGTTGATGTTCTCTGTATCCTCTGGAGTGTTGATGTTAATGTGTTGATGTTCTCTGTATCCTCTGTCCTGTTGATGTTAATGTGTTGATGTTCTCTGTATCCTCTGTCCTGTTGATGTTAATGTGTTGATGTTCTCTGTATCCTGTGGCGTGTTGATGTTAATGTGTTGATGTTCTCTGTATCCTCTGGAGTGTTGATGTTAATGTGTTGATGTTCTCTGTATCCTCTAGTAGTGTTGATGTTAATGTGTTGATGTTCTCTGTATCCTCTGGCGTGTTGATGTTCTCTGTATCCTCTGACGTGTTGATGTTCTCTGTATCCTCTGACGTGTTGATGTTAATGTGTTGATGTTCTCTGTATCCTCTGACGTGTTGATGTTAATGTGTTGATGTTCTCTGTATCCTCTGACGTGTTGATGTTAATGTGTTGATGTTCTCTGTATCCTCTGACGTGTTGATGTTCTCTGTATCCTCTGGCGTGTTGATGTTCTCTGTATCCTCTGGCGTGTTGATGTTCTCTGTATCCTCTGGCGTGTTGATGTTCTCTGTATCCTCTGACGTGTTGATGTTCTCTGTATCCTCTGACGTGTTGATGTTCTCTGTATCCTCTGACGTGTTGATGTTAATGTGTTGATGTTCTCTGTATCCTCTGGCGTGTTGATGTTAATGTGTTGATGTTCTCTGTATCCTGTGGCGTGTTGATGTTCTCTGTATCCTCTGGCGTGTTGATGTTAATGTGTTGATGTTCTCTGTATCCTCTGTCCTGTTGATGTTAATGTGTTGATGTTCTCTGTATCCTCTGTCCTGTTGATGTTAATGTGTTGATGTTCTCTGTATCCTGTGGCGTGTTGATGTTAATGTGTTGATGTTCTCTGTATCCTCTGGAGTGTTGATGTTAATGTGTTGATGTTCTCTGTATCCTCTGTCCTGTTGATGTTAATGTGTTGATGTTCTCTGTATCCTCTGGCGTGTTGATGTTAATGTGTTGATGTTCTCTGTATCCTCTGTCCTGTTGATGTTAATGTGTTGATGTTCTCTGTATCCTGTGGCGTGTTGATGTTAATGTGTTGATGTTCTCTGTATCCTCTGGAGTGTTGATGTTAATGTGTTGATGTTCTCTGTATCCTCTGTCCTGTTGATGTTAATGTGTTGATGTTCTCCGTATCCTGTGGCGTGTTGATGTTAATGTGTTGATGTTCTCTGTATCCTCTGGCGTGTTGATGTTCTCTGTATCCTCTGACGTGTTGATGTTCTCTGTATCCTCTGACGTGTTGATGTTAATGTGTTGATGTTCTCTGTATCCTCTGGCGTGTTGATGTTCTCTGTATCCTGTGGCGTGTTGATGTTAATGTGTTGATGTTCTCTGTATCCTCTGACGTGTTGATGTTAATGTGTTGATGTTCTCTGTATCCTCTGGCGTGTTGATGTTAATGTGTTGTTGTTCTCTGTATCCTCTGACGTGTTGATGTTAATGTGTTGATGTTTTCTGTATCCTCTGGCAGTGTTGATGTTAATGTGTTGATGTTCTCTGTATCCATAGCCAGAATGATTTTGCAGTGCATGGTGATCAAACAGGTTTCCTGTTATATTCATCAGAGGTGTAGGGAGGGTGAAGTCTGTGAATCCAAAAAATAGTAACTATACAGATGATTAACAAAACATGCATACGACAGTATTCATACCTTGGTTTCTGTGGTGAATGTGAATGGAAAAAGCTGTTTTGATAATGGTTTTCATACACATACCTTGTCCACAATGTAGAGGCATATGGGATGTTCATTGAAGAGGGAAAGGGGGATACCTAGTCAGTTGTACAACTGAATGCCTTCAACTGAAATGTGTCTTCCTCATTTAACCCAACCCTCTGAATCAGAGAGGTGCGGAGGACTGCCTTAATCTTAAGGGAGGAGGATGGTACATGTGATCTGCATAACATACCAATACCAATTGAATACCTTTGTATGCATCCTCGTCTGTATACCTGCAGACAGACTCAGAAGGGAGCAGTTCAGTCATCTGCACCCAACACAGCTAGCCTTCAACATATTCTTAGAGCCTTCAGCATATTCTTAGAGCCTTCAACATATTCTTAGAGCCTTCAACATATTCTCATAGCCTTCAGCATATTCTTAGAGCCTTCAACATATTCTTAGAGCCTTCAACATATTCTTATAGCCTTCAGCATATTCTTAGAGCCTTCAACATAGTCTTAGAGCCTTCAGCATATTCTTAGAGCCTTCAACATATTCTTAGAGCCTTCAACATATTCTTAGAGCCTTCAACATATTCTCATAGCCTTCAACATATTCTTAGAGCCTTCAACATATTCTTAGAGCCTTCAACATATTCTTAGAGCCTTCAACATATTCTCATAGCCTTCAACATATTCTTAGAGCCTTCAACATATTCTTAGAGCCTTCAACATATTCTTAGAGCCTTCAACATATTCTTAGAGCCTTCAACATATTCTCATAGCCTTCAACATATTCTTAGAGCCTTCAACATATTCTTAGAGCCTTCAACATATTCTTAGAGCTTTCAACATATTCTTAGAGTCTTCAACATATTCTCATAGCCTTCAACATATTCTTAGAGCCTTCAGCATATTCTTAGAGCCTTCAACATACTCTTATAGCCTTCAGCATATTCTTAGAGCCTTCAACATATTCTTAGAGCCTTCAACATATTCTTAGAGCCTTCAGCATATTCTTAGAGCCTTCAACATACTCTTATAGCCTTCAGCATATTCTTAGAGCCTTCAGCATATTCTTAGAGCCTTCAACATATTCTTATAGCCTTCAACATATTCTTATAGCCTTCAACATATTCTTAGAGCCTTCAACATATTCTTAGAGCCTTCAACATATTCTTAGAGCCTTCAACATATTCTCATAGCCTTCAACATATTCTTAGAGCCTTCAACATATTCTTAGAGCCTTCAACATATTCTTAGAGCCTTCAACATATTCTTAGAGCCTTCAACATATTCTTAGAGCCTTCAACATATTCTTAGAGCTTTCAACATATTCTTAGAGCCTTCAACATATTCTCATAGCCTTCAACATATTCTCAGAGCCTTCAGCATATTCTTAGAGCCTTCAACATATTCTTAGAGCGTTCAACATATTCTTAGAGCCTTCAACATATTCTTAGAGCCTTCAACATATTCTTAGAGTCTTCAACATATTCTTAGAGTCTTCAACACATTCTTAGAGCCTTCAACACATTCTTAGAGCCTTCAACATATTCTTAGAGCTTTCAGCATATTCTTAGAGCCTTCAACATATTCTTAGAGCCTTCAACATATTCTTAGAGCTTTCAACATGTTCTTACCTCTTTGTTGATTGACATCCATTGAATTGTGTCCATTTTCTGATTTAGAAAGATTTGCACAAATCTGAAAAGATAGATGGTATCATCATAAAACAATATCAATTTAGATCATATAAGGGACAAACCTTACCTTAAATTGAGGAGATCTTTACATGTTTCAGTTACTGTAAGTGCCTGAACCTGCTGTCTTTTCAAATTCAAATCCAAATGTTTCGGTCGGCCAGTTAGGTCCTTGAAAGAACCCCCACCAACTAATGAGGTTCCTCTATGAACCACACCTCTTATGGGGTTCTTGGAAGAACCTTTTGGGGGCCATTTTCAGTGCCAAGAACCCTAAGGTTCTTCAAAGAACTTTGAGGATCTTAGAAGAAGTCTTGTTGAAGCCCTCATTTTTAGAGTGTAGTTATCTTAGCCAAACAAGACAACAGCAGTCTTTCATCTTGGTCATGGTGACCAATTACAACCAATTCAAAAGAGCAATCAAAACACAAATAGCTGATGCCATTTTTATTAAACAAAAAAAACACTTAAAAACTATTCAGTATAAAAAAAAATGAAAATGAATGGGACCTATCAGCCATTGCTACCAGTACGACACCATTTGTGTGGTAGTGTCTGTGTATTTGTTTATGTGGGGTTGACACGTGGTGTTTCATGCTAGCTTTAATCATGTTACACCCAGAACTAGTAAATGCTAATCCAACCAATCTAAGACACAGTCCACTCAGACGCTGCCTCTGTCTCCGGAGAGTGTACGTGCTTCTACACCTGCATTGCTTGCTGTTTGGGGTTTTAGGCTGGGTTTCTGTACAGCACTTTGAGATATCAGCTGATGTAAGAAGGGCTATATAAATAAATTGTATTTGATTTGTACTCACACAGGCATGTGTGTGTGTGTGTGTGTGTGTGTGTGTGTGTGTGTGTGTTTTGATTTTGAGTAATTTTTGTCTGTGAGAAAGAGACGGAAGGAGGTGTGAGAGAAACTGACTAACAACTAGGGACATTGAGAGTGTGGGTTAAGGTTAGACCTGTTTGCTTCATTTCATTAAAATATTTATTTTTTGACTATTTGACTATTTGTGTTCAACTTTGTCAGTTAAAGACATTTCTCTTCCTGTAGATGATCAGGAGTCGTCATGGACGACCAGGTCTCTGTCACTCAACCTGAAGAACCATTACAGCTTGAGCAGCATGGACCAGCCCATCACCTCCACCCCTGCAGGGCCACTCCAAACCCCCCCCCTCACCGCTTCCCAGGTGGACGGTGCCGAGTCCTACCTCAACCTCCTCAACCTGGAGAATGGGACCAAACCACTGGGCTCTCAAAATTGGGGGGAGGCGGAGACAGACACACTCATCAGAAGAACATCCAATGGGAAGCCAGGGCGGAGAGACAGCTCGGAAGTGTCGTCAAATGAGATTTTGCCATTCGAAACAAGGAATTTGACAGCCCTGGATGAAAGGTAAAACTATCTAAACATAGCTTGGTTTATACATCTTACTGTACAAACCTTTCTTGAAGACCAGCCACATTTGAGAGTGCCAGAGGGCCTATTCAATGCAGCACACACACATACACACACACACACCACTGCCTGGTCATGATTATACACAATGTATTGGAGCTCCTATTTGGCAGTCACAGACAGTATAGTCCCTCTCTTTCATCTAGCAGAAAAGGAGCCAGGAGCTGCTAGCCTCCTCTCATCCCCACACAACAGAACAGGCCTCCTCTCATCCCCACACAACAGAACAGGCCTCCTCTCATCCCCACACAACAGAACAGGCCTCCTCTCATCCCCACACAACAGAACAGGCCTCCTCTCATCCCCACACAACAGAACAGGCCTCCTCTCATCCCCACACAACAGAACAGGCCTCCTCTCATCCCCACACAACAGAACAGGCCTCCTCTCATCCCCACACAACAGAACAGGCCTCCTCTCATCCCCACACAACAGAACAGGCCTCCTCTCATCCCCACACAACAGAACAGGCCTCCTCTCATCCCCACACAACAGAACAGGCCTCCTCTCATCCCCACACAACAGAACAGGCCTCCTCTCATCCCCACACAACAGAACAGGCCTCCTCTCATCCCCACACAACAGAACAGGCCTCCTCTCATCCCCACACAACAGAACAGGCCTCCTCTCATCCCCACACAACAGAACAGACCTCCTCTCATCCCCACACAACAGAACAGACCTCCTCTCATCCCCACACAACAGAACAGACCTCCTCTCATCCCCACACAACAGAACAGGCCTGGCCTCCTCTCATCCCCACACAACAGAACAGGCCTAGCCTCCTCTCATCCGCACACAACAGAACAGGCCTAGCCTCCTCTCATCCCCACACAACAGAACACAACAGAACAGGCCTCCTCTCATCCCCACACAACAGAACAGGCCTCCTCTCATCCCCACACAACAGAACAGACCTCCTCTCATCCCCACACAACAGAACAGGCCTGACCTCCTCTCATCCCCACACAACAGAACAGGCCTAGCCTCCTCTCATCCCCACACAACAGAACAGGCCTCCTCTCATCCCCACACAACAGAACAGGCCTCCTCTCATCCCCACACAACAGAACACAACAGAACAGGCCTCCTCTCATCCCCACACAACAGAACAGGCCTCCTCTCATCCCCACACAACAGAACAGGCCTAGCCTCCTCTCATCCCCACACAACAGAACACAACAGAACAGGCCTCCTGTCATCCCCACACAATCGGTAGGATAGTCAGTTTTACGAGAGTATGTTTGGCAGCATGAGTGAAGGATGCTTTGTTGTGAAATAGGAAGCCGATTCTTCTAGATTTAATTTTGGATTGGAGATGCTTAATGTGAGTCTGGAAGGAGAGTTTACAGTCTAACCAGACACCTAGGTATTTGTAGTTCTCCATATATTCTAAGTCAGAACCGTCCAGAGTAGTGATGCTAGTCGGGCGGGCGGGTGCGGGCAGCAATCGGTTGAAGAGCATGCATTTAAGAGCAGTTGGAGGCCACGGAAGGAGTGTTGTATGGCATTGAAGCTCGTCTGGAGGGTAGTTAACACAGTGTCCAAAGAAGGGCCAGAAGTAGACAGAATGGTGTCGTCTGCGTAGAGGTGGATCAGAGACTCACCAGCAGCAAGAGCAACATCATTGATATATACAGAGAAAAGAGTCGGCCCGAGAATTGAACCCTGTGGCACCCCCATAGAGACTGCCAGAGGTCCGGACAACAGGCCCTCCGATTTGACACACTGAACTCTATCTGAGAAGTAGTTGGTGAACCAGGCGAGGCAGTCATTTGAGAGACCGAGGCAGTCATTTGAGAAACCAAGGCTATTGAGTCTGCCGATGAGAATGCGGTGAGTCGAAGCCTTGGCCAGGTCGATGAAAACGGCTACACAGTACTGTCTTTATCGATGGCGGTTATGATATCATTTAGGACCTTGAGCGTGGCTGAGGTGCACCCATGACCAGCTCAGAAACTGGTTTGCACAGCGGAGAAGGTACGGTGGGATTCGTAATGGTCGGTGATCTGTTTGTTAACTTGGCTTTTGAAGATTTTAGAAAGGTAGGGCAGGATGGATATAGGTCTGTAGCAGTTTGGGCCTAGAGTGTCTCCCCATTTGAAGAGGGGGATGACCGCGGCAGCTTTCCAATCTTTGGGGATCTCAGACGATACGAAAGAGAGGTTGAACAGGCTAGTAATAGGGGTTGCAACAATTTTGACGGATAATTTTAGGAGGGTCCAAATTGTCGAGCCCAGATAATTTGTAGAGATCCAGATTTTGCAACTCTTTCAGAACATCAGCTATCTGGATTTGGGTGAAGGAGAAGCGGGGGGAAGCTTGGGAAAGTTGCTGCGGGGGGTGCAGAGCTGTTGACTTTACAGTGTCCCAAAATGTTTTGGAATTAGTGCTACAGGATGCAAATTTCTGTTTGAAAAAGTTAGCCTTAGATTTCCTTACTGACTGTGTATATAGGTTCCTGACTTCCCTGAAAAGTTTAATATCGCAGGGGCTATTCGATGCTAATGCAGAACGCCACAGGATGCTTTTGTGCTGGTCAAGGGTAGTCAAGTCTGGAGTGAACCAAGGGCTATATCTGTTCTTAGTTCTACATTTTTTGAATGGGGCATGCTTATTTAAGATGGTGAGGAAAGCACTTTTAGAGAACAACCAGGCATCCTCTACTGACAGGATGAGGTCAATATCTTTCCAGGATACCCGGGCCAGGTTGATTAGAAAGGCCTGCTCGCTGAAG